>NW_028252206.1:0-13115 GCF_964263255.1 Lissotriton vulgaris
TAATTAAATGAACAACAAAATGGAAAAACTGCTACACTATTAACGTAGTTTTGAATTAAATATTTAAGGGCCAGATGTAGGTCACCAATTACCGGCCGGTAACGGCCGATTTCGGCCGTTACCAACCGGTATTTGGGATTTGGCATGTAGTGGGCATTTTATTTACAGAATCGGTATATTTACCGATTCGGTAAATTTACAGAATCGGTAAAATACCGAATCGGTAAATTTACCAATTCTGTAAATCAAGATGTAGGTGGCACTGTAATCAGTGCCACAGGCCCTTACCGAATCGTTATTTACCATGGAATACTATTCCATGGTAAATAACTAATTCCAGTGTACATGCACATCTGTGCATGTACACCTGTGCCATGTGGCACACAGACATGCCCTAAGGGCATGTCTGTGTGTCACATGGCACACAAGCCAGAAACAGGGGTGCAACACGGTGTCAATGTGACACCCTGTCACCCTTAAAAATGTTACCCCTATTACAGATTCGGTATTTACCGAATCGGTAATAGTGAATGGCTTCCCATTCATTCCTATGGGTCTCCAGGCCCATAGAAATGAATGGGAATTACCGAATTGGTAAATACCGATTCTTAAATGGCGAATATTACCGATTCTGTAATATTTACCGAATTTTTATCTACATACCATTTACCGATTCTGAAATACCGAATCGGTAAAATTCAGTATTTTAGAATCGGTAAATGTAGATTACCTACATATGGCCCTAAATATGTTATTTCCTAACATACCCCCAACCCCCTCCCCTAAACATGGATCCCCTTGTAAACATTATACAAACAAACCTACAATTGCAAACTTACTATATACCTAACTAAATTACGTTTACCCCATCAGTAAAACCAGCCCTCCTCAATTCTCCCCGTACTTAGAGAAAACCACCACTCGAAAGCCGTCCTAACGGCTTTCAACCCCCCCATAGGCATCCTGACGCTTGGGATATCTCTACACCCCCAGAACCTTATCCAAGGCCTCCTTCGATTGAACAATGTAAAGCTCCATCCCATATCTAGATCGGTGCACTCCATCCTCCTGGAAAAAATAGTCTGCCCCACAGCACAGCTCTGGATGCTCCATCCTGCCCAGACCTTCCCTGTCACAAAAAAGTCTCATCTCTCTGTTAATTTTTCTGCGCGCCCTATCTATGGCCGCAGGCCGCTCCGCTCACCTCCAAATCCGCCTGGGTACCAATTCTGACCATATTATTTTGCAACCGGACCACTGGCGTCGTATTTCCAACAGATCCTTTTTCATCTGTTTTAACAGAGCCAAACCCTTGCACTGAACTAAATTATTCTCCCCCAGGTGAATGAGAACCACATCCGGGCAGACCACTTGTCGAACAACCTTGCTCAAAGCTGGCAACAGTTCATGCCATCTCATGCCTAAGCATGAGCGAATTTTGCGGATCTCGCGTTCGCGAATTTTGCGGATTCGCAATCCGCAAAATCCGCGAATTCCCGCGAATTTGCGGATTTTTTTTTTTTTGTGTTCGCCCGTGTTTCTGCCAGTTCGCGAGGGTTTTGTACACTTTCGCAAATTGCGAACTTACCTGTCGGGTCGCAAGTTTCGGGAACTTGTTGTTTCTACGTGTCCAGCCTGTTTGGGACACTCTTCTTCATCACTGCCACTCTCTGTCACCACTGCCACTCTCTGACTACTCATGCCACCCTCTGGCCCACCCATGCCACCCTCTGTTTCATCACCACACCCTCTGGTTGTCCAGTGTACATTATTTTCGGCAAAGCAAAGCACACCTTCCCTGCCTCAAGTGACCTGAATTAATTTGGGGCTGATTCATGTGTCACAGAATATTTTTTTAGCTGGCACCTGCTTCCTTAGGGCGCCCTGATTAGTGATCTTTTGCACTTGCTAAGTGCTTTCATTGTTGCAAAATTAGTTACAACACCTGCCCTGCCCCAACTGACAATAATGAATTAGGGGCTGATTAATGGATTTTAACTTCCAGCCTGGCTCCTGCTTGTCTCCCTTAGCTGTAATTCAGGACCTTTGTGGCATATGTGTAACTATTCTGAGGTTCAGAGCAGGGTCACATACTAGTTTCAACTGGCAACTGAACTCTGGAGGGGCCCCTCAGGAAGCACTCCAGGAAATGGCTACTAATGATGAGCCTGAACTTTTGAACCTGGTAAGTAGTTACTTTCAGTTTTGCTAAGATCGTATTTCTGCAATTTTGCACTTATTCGCGGGGCGTGAACTCACGCGAACAGTGCGAGCAGTGCGAGCAAAATCCGCTGCTCGCGGATTTGCGGATTTTGCGGGAAATTCACAAATCTCGCGGATTGCGGATTTCCCGAAAATCCGCAAAATCCGCGAGCGGAACGGATTTTCCGCCCACGCCTACTCATGCCCCCTTTTCCTTGCCATTGAAGCTCAAACAACTGTGGGTCCAATTCCAGATTCAAACACCGTTGTTTATTCCATTCCACCCGCTCTGCTCGTTCAACAAAGGAGTGTCCTATAATGAGGATAGACATGACTGGGAGTGAGGGTGAGGGAGGGAAGGAGAGGAAGGGAGAGGGAGGAAGAGGGAGTGAGAGGGAGGGAGAGGGAGGTAGAGGGAAGGAGAGAGGGAGAGGGAGTGATACAGTCAGAGAGAGTGAGACAGAGGGAGACCGGGGAGGGAGAGAGGGAGATGGAGGGATGGAGGGAGGGAGTCAGAGAGAGAGAGAGAGATAGAGGGAGGGAGAGAGAGAGAGAGGGAGAGAGGTGTTATGCCGGGTCTGGTAGTTCAGTGGACGAAGGCGTCTGCTGCAGGGACCTGTGTTCAACCTCATGGTCACAGTTTTTTTCTTGCTCTAGCCCCGCCACCTCCCCCACTGACCCCGCCCCCACCGGTGAGGCCCTTGGACACATACCACACTGTAAATTTGGGTTGAGAGAAAGTTTGTGAGTACCCATTTTATAGTCCAAGCAGGTACAAACATTGACATTTGCAACACCCTCCCCTTGCCCCACCCCCCCACGGGTGGGGCGCGCTGGAAAGGGGCGAGGTGCAAGCGGAAGACCGCTGGCCGTGTAATTCGTTTTACCAAACTTCGCTCCGCCCATAGTTTACTGATACAAATCAGAATCGAGCTCTCCCCACTTCGCCTCCGGATCTGCCGCCATGCATGCCCAGAATTCTTCATCATAATGAGACCACGCGTAGTCCCCATACGTGACCTGCGCTCTCCGGATCACGTCCATATACTTAAAAAGCGCAACCGCCCGCTCTGGGTATTTCACGCAGTAAACACTGGCGTATATTAAAAACCCCGCCGACCAGTTCTCTTTTGTCAGAGGAACCCTCAACTGCTTAGCTAACTCCTGCTCCTCTTCCTTTGACCCCTCCTTTGCAGTCAGCTCACAGTGGAGGAGTTTCAGAATATCCACAAAATCCCCCTTCCAGATCTTCTCCTTGGTAGCTAAGGACAGGTGATCCCCTAGCGGCTTGGTGATGCCCATGTAGGGCAGCCTGCGCACCGAGAGATCGTGACTCTACTTCCCCCATCATCCTTTTTAGTCTCCCCGGCTGCCTTCGTGTCCACGTCCCCATTCCTGCTCCGTCTGGGTCCACCCCATGTCCTTCACATACCACCCTTTATTAAGGCACATGCCTTCCTCCCCTCCTTTTGCCTCAGTCCCCATCGACACTGAACGACGGGCCCCGTCTGCCCCCTTCTCCATATCAGTCCCCACCGACACCCTGACCTGCCGGGCCCCCCAAGCCGCTCCCCACTCTGCCCCGTTCCTTACCTGGTGTCAAGGTTGGCATCCGCATGGGATCCCGCCGCCTAACCAGTTGACCAGTGGGGGCCGTCACTCTCTCCACTCCGCGCTTCTGGGTCTGCAAAAGACTAGGAACAACATTACTCCTCGCCCCCCATCCTGACCCGCCCCCTCTCCTCCTGAATTTCCCCTTCCTCTGTGCTTTCTTCCTCATAATCCAAAAGGGACCTCTCATCTTCCAGATCCCCTTCCACACCCCCTGCCAGGTCCTGCCATCTACTACCTTCTGCAGGCTCCAGCCTGCTGAGACCTGCCTTCTCCCTACAATTACGCAGGTGTTCCCCCAAGTCCACACTCTCCCGACGCCGTCCCTCTTGCACCTCTCTGGGGTCCCGCTCACTGCTGGCAGACCTCCGCCCTTCCGTCCCCCGTTGGCCGTTAGGACCCTTCAGGGTGGGGATGGCGAGGACCTATCGCCTCGCTTCCCATTGGATGCCATCGTCCGGTCCCTCATGGGAGCGCGACCGCCCGTACCAAGCAGAGCCGGCCCATCCCCTTGGTGGAGTGGAGCTGCATACTGCTCTCCCGAGCACCTCACCAGACGTTCCTGCCGGAAAAAAGAAGTGGAGTCCAGCATGCCGGGGTTAAGAAGATCCCCTGACCGCCAAAATCCCCTGCCACCTTCCATGCCCCCCAGCACCCCTCCCTACCCCCGATGAATCACCCCCCCGCAGAGACGGGGCATCCTGCCATAAACCGCGAGTCCTACCCACCTCTCCCTAGCCCCGCTCCCCAAACCCCCAATCGCCCCCCTCGTCATCTTTGCTCCAGCTTACCCCATCCCGCTCCTGAAGCCCCGACACCCCCCATGATCCAGAATCCTGCACCCCACCCCGCCCCGAGCCCCCTCCATCCCCCCTCAACATGCCCCGACCGCCCCAAACTTCCCCCAGCCCCCGTGCTGGAAACCCGGAGTGTGAGCCCCGCCCAGCAGCTTCCAGCTCCTGCCGCTCCTCCACCAAAATTCCCCCTCCACCCCCCACTCCCCTCCTGTAGCCCCTTTCACCTCCCCAATGCCATTGAATGAGCAGGCCCCCCACTGATCCCCCCTAGCTACAGGGGCCCGATGCACTTCCCCCCTCCCTGTGTTCCCCCACCCCCCCTCCTCGCTCTCCGAGCCCTCAATGAGCAAGGGGGACATCTCCCCCTTGCTCTCCTGTACACAATCCATCTCCACTGCTGGCCGCCTGTCAGGAGCCTGCACCCGCCTGGCCATGCCCCGCCCTCCTCGCCGCACACCGCCTCCCCTCTCTCACGCCAATGCCCAGCATCGCCCCCTCCCACGGGGTCCCCCCCGCCCCCGCAAACTCCATTGCTGGGTGCATAACCGCGCCCTACCTCCCCTCCCCTCGTGGTCACATGCAACGCGGCTGCTGATGACACGCGGCTGTGCTTTGCTCCGCTCCCCACCCCCGTCCTCGACCCCCGCCCCCAGCTTCTGACGCGACCGGGGTGGTTCTACTGCGAGGACCGCTGCTGCGGCGTCGCTCGCCCTGCAGCCTCACCTTAATCCCGGGCCGCAGCAAGTCAGTGCGGCCTGCCTCCTCCAGCAAGCGGAAAGCCTCAGCAACTCGAGCATCCTCTAGCCGTGCCCTTCTTCGTCGACACCACCAAAACAGGTACCCTTCAGCACTTGTCACCCAATCGCACGCCACAGACGGGAGCTTCCCTTAGGTAGCCAACCACAGCCACCCACGAGGCTGGAGCAGCCAGTAAACCGCGCACCCCACACCACGCTATGGCAATATACGTGGTAGGCAGCGCCGCACCCAGACCCCCGCAAGCATCAGCTAGAGCAGAATCCCCAGGCCAAAGCCACGCGTCCCTTAAAGCAAAAGAATTCGCCCAGAGGAACCACCCACGGCCGGCTGCTGGGTCACTACCACCAAATGGTGGATAGTGACCTAAAATGGCCGTTTAAATAGCGCTGCAACCTAACTCCATCCCAAAATCAGCCCACCCCAGCCCAAAGCTGAACAATCAGCCCAACCAGCCTAACTGGGGTGCTGGCTGCTCCCCCCAGGCTCAAAACCCCCCGGGGGAGCAGGCCTCCCGCTGGTCCGCCACCCCCCCCTAAACCCTATTCAGCATCCAGTAGGGTGACTACAGCAGAGATGGTAGGTGAGATCTTGATCAGTACAGAGAAAATGGTGCAAAGACTGATTGAGGTGGAGCGATGCAGGACAAAGCCAGACCACATGGGAGAGATTATACAATCCATGAAAAGGAAGAAGCGGGAGGCTATCACCTTAGCCAATATTTTGTTGGCATTGTTCAGGAGTTATAGTGGTCTGTAGGAGGTACACAGGTGGGCTGGTTTGTCAGGTTTAAGCAGTAAGGTAATGATGGCCTCACAAAGGGTAGGAGGGAGTGTGCCTGCATCAAGGGATTCAGCTGAAACCTCAAGAAGGTGTGGGTTAAAATGGACCTGTACACTTTGTAGAGGATCCCAGCAAAACCATCTTAACCGGGAACCTTAGAGCCGTTGAAGGCTTAAGCAGCTTGTATTATTTCCTTGCATGTAATATGGGCAGCCAGAAATTGTTGTTGTCCAGGTTCAAGCAACACCATGGACACCGTGGCTAAGTACTCAGCTAAAGCGGCCTCGCAGCTGCTCATCTGCATGTAGTACTGTTGTCGATAATAGGATGTAAACATGTCTACATTTGAAGCATTGCCAGTAGCGGGAGAGCCATCTTCGGTCAAGATAAACCATACGTACATGGCATGATAAGGAGGCCATAAGGGCTGAGCCAGTGTGTGTCTAGGTCGCTTTCCCTCACCATATTTGCACGCTTTAGCATATTTGCCTAGGTATGCCACCTCCGGATCAGCCAGGTCACAAAACTCCTGCAAGAATGTGCATCAATCATATAGGTGGGTCTACTGCACGTCAAACATGTCTATCTTATCAATATCATGTAGTTTTCCCTCCACTTCAGCCAAGTTATGTCTAATGATAATGAGCACTCCGGCATGTTGTGCAATACATACCCACCTCTTATGAAAGCCTTGAAGGCTTCCCAAAGTACAGAGTGTTTTCCAATAAAACCTGTGTTGTTCATTAAGTATTCATTTATTGCGTCATGGATTTCCGCATAGAAACATTCATCATGTAGCACAGTTTCAGTGAAGTGCCATCACCTAGATGAGTAACCATGACATGGTACGAAACATTTTGCAGTCACTGGGGCCTGATCAGAAAGGGTATGTGGTTGATAGGCGGTGCCAGTAAGCCATAGCAGAGCCTCTTGAGAGATGTACCAGTGATCGATGTGGATCCAGATGTTGTGTGGGTCAGAGTAAAAAATGTAGTCTTTCGTGTGTGGGTTGCGAGCATTGAGTCAGTGAGCACTTGTAGTGAGTGAGGTATCAAAATTGTAGTGGAACCAGTTGTGTACGGAAGAGGATGACAATGTGATATTAGAGTCACCTCCCATAAAGAGAATGTCAGCCTGGGAGTGACCCAAAAGTGAGGGGTCAGTTTTGGGGGAGTATACATTCACATGTATTACTTCTCTATCTGCCAATGTTCCTCATATCAGCAAATATATACCTTCAGGGTTAGCTATACATTTGTGGCACACAAAGGTGCTGCTTTTGTGGATAAGGATACAGACCTACATGAGTAGGAGTTTTAGTGGGCAAAGAAATGGTTGGGGCCCCATGTTGCAGCAAATATGCAGTCAGCGCGAGGGGAAAGGTCCGTCTCTTTAAAGAATGCTAACTTGACCTCATGTCTGGCTAAATAGTAGAGCACCTGTTTCCCATTCCTTGGGTTATTGAGGCCTCTAATGTTCCAAGTCATGAATGGGAGGGCAAGATACTAATCTGCACTAGTGCGATGCACCATGTAGTCTTGGGTAAATATTGAGCATGTATAAGAGGATGTGTCGCAAGAATGTCACGTATCAAAAAATTGGTGTAACAACTAAAGCAAATAGAACAAGACAAGACAATATAACTCCCACCGACACCTGAAGAACAATTCTCTGGCGAATCCAGACAATCCCAAAATATATCAAATAAACAAGCAGGATGGTATACACCACCTGGGAGGTGACAACGCTCAGAGGAACATCGCCCAACTGTATAGCGGGTATGTAAGAAGAGTAAGGCTGTCCAAGTCAGGCAGTTTGCCTCCCGGTTGCACATAAGGAAAGAAGTTATAGTGTAGGCACTATATAAGGCATCGCAGGGTAGCAATGGTTTGGGCAGTACATCCAGCATAGAATCATTTAAGGGGGGAACATCCTTTACAACGCAACTTTTACAACGCACTACCATTACAACGAATCTTTTACAATGCAAGTGCTTTTACATCGCATGTTTTTACAACGCATGCTATTACAACGCAGATGTCATTACAACGCATGTCTTTACAATATAAGTATAATTATTTTACTTTCTCTTTTTGGTAGTTTAAATTTAAGTAATAATTGTTTATTTATATATTATTTAATAAAATTTGTTTATTTTGAAAATGTTATTTATCAATTAATAATAAATTAATACTGAAGGATTTAAAATATTTAGATAATTTAATAAAATTACAAATAAATAAAATTAATTTAAAAATACTCGTGTTTTAAAAATAAAAAAATAAAGTTTTAGTTTTTTAAATTAAAAGTAATAAAATAATTAATACTTAATTAATACTCAAGTATGTAAAAATATTTTTAAAACATATTTAACTAAAAATAATTGTAAATGTAACAAGTTAATAGTTTAATATGTTTAAGGATGAATACTCAATTAATACTCAAGTATTAAAAAAATTATAAAAAACAATGTTTTATATTTAAAAATTAACAGCAATCAAAGGATTAATACTTCATTATTACTCTAGTATTTTAAAATATATTAAAAAAATATAATAAACAAAAAATAATTGTAAATGTAACAAGTTCATAGTTAAATATTTTTTTAAAAATCTATTACAAATTAAAAAATATATACCAAGAATATAAATTTTAAATTTAAAATAGTATTTTTAGTTAATGAAATTGTTGTAGTTATTAGTAATTTTTTTTAATTAATATTGAAAAAATAGGTATTATTTAGTAGGGTAACTTAAAAATTTCATGGTAGAAATATTTATTTTTTTAAAAAAAAGAAAAAAAATACATAGGGCCATATCTATCAAGCCTTTTTTGATTCGCAAAGGACGAAATTTGCCGAATTTCGGCCTTTGCGAATCTGTATATGTATCAAAAAGTCGCATCTTAAGGAATCGCAAATACTTGCGATTCCTTATTTTGCTATAGCATTTAAGGAATCGCTATTTTGCGATTCCTTAAATGCTATGTATGAAGCATTTTACTGTAGCGAATTTAGCTTAAGAAATCGCAATTTACCACCAACTTTCAGTTGGTGGTAAATTGCGATTTCTTTTCAAAATACACTAATTGCCATTTTTTAATGTGGCATGTGATGCACATACATGCCCATAGGGCATGTATGTGCGCCATATGTACACACATGCTGATTTCAGGGGTGCAGCAGTGTGTCCTTGAGACACCCCTGCACCCTTGAAATCAATCTCATTTTGCGATTAGCAAATTGCGAATCGCAAAATGAAATGCATTTCACAATCATTCCTTTGGGCCTCCTGGCCCATAGGAATGAATGGGAAATGATTCCTTATTTGCAAATTCGCAACTTGCGAATTTGCAAATAAGGAAGATTAAGGAATCGCAAAAAAATGCGATTTTTTTCATACATACCGTTTTGCGATTTCTAAATAGCGATTCCCTAAAAATCGCTATTTAGAATTCGCAAAACGGAACTATGATACATATGGCCCATAGTCATTTTTAAAAAGTTTAAAATATATATGTTATAAAAATTATATTTTAAATGAAAAAATATAATGACATTATTAAAAATATATAAGTAATGTTAAAAAGTATTGAAAAGATGTTTTCCCACGCTTTTGCATTGATTTCAATGGATAGTAATGTCCTTCAATTATTTCCATAGCTGCTGGTATGAATGCCGCGGAACAGATTTAGAAGTTCATTTAAAGCAAGAAGTAGTATAGATCAGAAGAAAATGGCACAAGATTAGAGGTAAGTACAATTTATAAAGAATATCGATTGTATAACATACATTAATGAAGTTGATTAACTTTTAATCAATAAAATAAAGCACAGACTACAAAATTGTAATTAGATATATTTATTTGAAAAAATATATTTGGATGAAGAATATTTTTATTAATTTTCTCATATTTTTTAGAAATAAAAATATGCATATTTCATATATTAAAAAATGTTTTAGAACATATATTTGAATTTTAATACATAATATTAATAAATTGTCCTTTTTTATTCTTTGTTGTTCCAGATGACGTTGACGCGTAAACGTGCAAGGTCGCGGCCAGTTTGAAGAGCGTCGATGGAGAATGCAGCAGGAAGCAGATCTGCGCTCAGGTAGGAAACACTTTAAACTTTATTTATAGACATTTAAAAGTTTAGAGCATATATATAGTAAAGAGAGAATAAGGAGAGGTTGCATATGTTACTTTTAATGTTTTTGTTGTAATTTCAGAATGTCGCCGATCATGTCGCTAGAGTAAGCCTTTGTCGGGTCGCCTGTATAGAGTATTAAAGGTGTATTAATAAAGTAATAGTGATAAATAAGCTCATTGTAAAGTTATTTAAAGTATATACAATGTTTTAATCAAAAATGCACTGTACAAAAAAAAGTCAAGTGGAAGATCGAATACGTGGAGTTTGGATTTTTATGTAGTTTATCATTCAAAGAACATGGACATTTGGAATATGGTTTTAAAAGAACTGATTTTTAAATAAGGTTTTTGTGATTGTTGTTTTGGTAATTTGGAATCGATTTTTGGAAAAAGAAGAAGGATCCAGGATTTCTATTTCAAATTATTGGAGATGTTTTTTCTTATGGCTTTGGAGTTCGTTTTTGGATAAACATTGGAAGAAGACTTTTTTATGAAAAAATGGTATTCGATCTTGGATAACTGTTTTTTACTCCAATGGACTGCATTTTTAAATTATCAAAAATGGGTTTTTAAAAAAAGGGTTTTTTAATTGGTGAACATTTAAAAAAAAAGATTGCAAAACTATTTTTCAATCCTTGGATTGGATTTGATGTTGGATTTTACTTCCAAATGGATTTATTTTGGGATTAAAGATGAAGAAAAAGAAAGAAGACAACTAAAGGTAAAGTGACCCGATGTTAATTTAAAAAAAACAATTGTAAAATGAAAATGCCAATTGAATTGAAATGTAATTTTAATTTAGGGCAAAGCAGGAAAGTAATGTGTAAATTTAAATTAAAAATGTAGTATGTTAGCAACATTATCAAGGTAGTCTAAAGCCACACACAACGAAAACTGTTGTAAAATAGCCAATAGTCTCTTGGATATTTGTTTAGATTTTTGGGAGATGCGTAGGTTTAGACTACCTGTTAATGTTTGTGAGATTATCATTTCTTGGAAACTTTGCTCCTTCTTCAAAGTTTCAGTAAAATGATAAAAGTTGGGGTGAGGTTTTCCAATTATATGGTTGAAGGAGTTATGCCATCCCTCTATGGCATTGTTTGTCTTTGCTTCTCCCTCTAAGCAGCTTGTGTAGCAGTTCCACCACTCCACATGGAAACATGGTTTCCTCCAGCGACCCGACCTGCTTAGATGTCCAATCCATGTGTCCTCAAAATAATTTAGTAAGGGTGCCAATTTATCTTCGTTTTCATGAAAAAAATCTGATTCTGTAATTGCAGTGTAGTACTCGTCTACACTTTCAGGAGGAACAAAGCAAAGAGCTGTTAGTTTTTTCAGTTCAAACTGTAGTTTGCTATATGATGAATAATCTGCAACCAGGGATGTTTTTTGAAGTTTACGCCAAAATGCCTTGGAAAAATGAAAAAAACATCCCTGAATTTGGGTATCTGTGTACGTTTTCGTGATCACATTAATCATTGCAAATTCAAAATCAACAATTATTTTCCTAGGACTTTTGTTTGATGTTTTGCTTTTAATCTCTGATAAAAGTTAAGTGTAGGTTGCAGATTGTTTATCAGGTAGCAAACTATATACTAAGGGAATAACATTGTGATTAATCTTTGCATGAATAGTGTAAATTTGAGTGAAAGGATGGGGTGTACTTTTAAATATCCCATCCATCATCCAGATTTCACTATTCTCTAATTTAACAAGGTTTGCGGGTGTACTAAAGATAAGAATACGTTTTAGAGGGTTTTGGTTGTCATGCAGGAGGAAAGGCTCATTGGTAAAAGAAACAGAGAGTTCAGGAGGAATGTTAGAATCTAATTGTTACCCTTACACTATCCATCACTTTCCCTACTGTTGCACCTTCTTGGAGTTAGAATAGTAAATGATACCCCTACACTATCCATCACTTTCCCTACTGTTGCACCTTCTTGGAGTTAGAATAGTAATTGATACCCCTACACTATCCATCACTTTCCCTACTGTTACACCTTCATGGAGTTAGAATAGTTAATGATACCCGTACACTATCCATCCCTTTCCCTACTGCTACACCTTCCTGGAGTTAGAATAGAAAATGATACCCCTACACTATCCATCACTTTCCCTACTGCTAAACCTTCCTGGAGTTAGAATAGTAATTGATATCCCTACACTATTCATCACTTTCCCTACTGCCTGCTAATCCTTCCTGGAGTTAGAATAGTAAATTATACCTCTACACTATCCATCACTTTCCATACTGCTACACCTTCCTGGAGTTAGAATAGTAAATGATACCCCTACACTATCCATCACTTTCCCTACTGGTACACCTTCCTGGAGTTAGAATAGTAAATGATACCCCTACACTATCCATCACTTTCCCTACTGCTGCATCTTCCTGGAGTTAGAATAGTAAATGATACTTTTACAACATCCATTAATTTCCCTAATGCTGCACTTTTGTGAGTTTTACCTTTTTAGTTTGGAGTTGTTGAGTCTTTGTAGAACATGTGTTTTCCTTTGCTCTTCTTTGTTGTGCTTTGTTATTAAGATGTTTGTCTGTTTAGAATGAAAAGAAAGACTATTTAATAGCGTGTTGCTATTTTTTTAAATTCATGTCATGACTTTGTTTGAAAAAAAGTTTTTTTAACTTTATTGTTCTGCTTAGCGATTTACATACTATTCTCTATTGAAAATATGCGGTTAATTTTTAAAAAGTCTGAAAATATTTATCATTTTAAAAACATTTTTGAATTGCTTGCATTTTAAATTCACTTTCATGGACATGTTTAATGTTGACATTTTTTTTTTTTACGTGTTT
>NW_028252207.1:0-107500 GCF_964263255.1 Lissotriton vulgaris
CCGTGCTCAATGGGGAGGAAAAAGCGATGAGGCCCTCCAAGAGGTGTGCTACTATAAATCTAGCTTGATTAATCACAGGCCCTAACTTTATAGCGTATGCATGGAAGGTCAGCCATGTCAATACGGCCAGGGTCACTGTATAGTATGGAACAACTAATAGTGTAGATGTACATCTATACACGCATTAAGTCAGTGTTTATCTATTGTTCAAGGCATTATCCTTTAGAGGAACAGCATCCATATTTGCTCTATTTATTTGACTGGGTACTGTTGCTGGACCTCTTTAAAAAGCCCTCTAGTCCCCCTCCTTGAGAAAGAAGTTTATTTATAATATCTTATAAATATAACTTCCTGTAGGGACAAGATAGGAAGGTCGAGATTAGTATGCTGGAACTCAGAGTATAAAGATGCATCTTGTAATAAAGATGATTCTGTGTTTGAAAATACCACTTTTAGAAAGAAGACATTTTCTTCATTAGCCATCCTGTGTGCCTCTGCTAGGCTTACGTATTGACTGCCTGCCTTTGGCGTGACAAGGGCTGGGGAAGTGCATTCTGTTCAGACAGCTGCTTGGGGGTGAGGGGGTGAGGTGTGTTCTGCTTTTCCAGGTTGAGTCAGGGCTTGGCTGAATAGACCTGGGGTGTATTCAGAGTAGGGGGAGGAGATTTCTTCCAAACCAGAATGGGCTTGGTCTGCCTTGGACAATGCTGTCTCCACCTCCTGCCAGGAAGCTGCACCCGAGAGGACAGAACTGGTTTTGGCTGAGCAAAGAGCTTCTCTGCCACCAGAGGACAAAGGAATTTGTGCTATTAAAAGTGGAGCCCAGACACCAGATTTTTAGATTACTTATGGAATTCAAGAGGAACCTTTGCCAAGGGGAAGAGCTGGAGAAATTGAAGGAGAAGTTCTGCCCCATCGCTGTGTGCTGTCTGGGGTTGGCCTGCAGTGGCTGTTTCTGCCAAGGAAAGGACAAGAACTTTGTTGTGTGCTGTGTCCCCTGCTTGCGGAAGAACTGCAAGAGCTTGAAGTAGAGCTTGCCTCTTGTTCTGTAGTCTCAGGAACACAAAGACTTCAACCTCAGCTCCCCTGAGCTTCCTTGCTGGAAGTTCTGACCTATCAAGAGGTGTCTGCTGCTGTTCTGGTCCTCCGGAGGTTGTTCCTGCTGTTGGGAGCAGGAAAGGCAATGCAAAGGATGAGAACCGCAACACACCCTTACCTGTTTCTGATGCATCGCTGAAGAAACCAACGCAGCGCCGGCCTGAGGCAGAAAAAATTGCTGCACCCCGCATCTAGTGCACCAATTTACGAAGTCCGAGATCACCGCACAGATTCTGACGCAGGCCCTGCTGTGCGGCTGCAATAACCAACGCATCGTTTGACCATGGCGGGAGAAACCAATGCAGCACCGTTGCCACTGCTGCATTGAGAACCACTGCATCCCCGATCCTCACGCATCGCATTGGGCACCAAGTCTTCATCAACACTAGGGCTGCAGTAAGAAACCGAGACATCAACTCCGCTTCAGTAAGAAACTGACGCGTCATTGCGCTCATCACCTCCAGGCTTGATTACGCCAACATTCTGTATGCAGGAATTCCTGCATGTCACCTCCACCGACTGCAGCTGGTGCAGAATCAGGCTGCTCGCCTGATTTTCTGCCAGCCCAAACACCAGCACGTCACTCCCCTCCTCCGCAGTCTGCATTGGCTTCCGGTCTCCAAACGCTGCACCTTCAAACTGGCATGCACTACCTTTAAGGCCCTATCGGACGCAGCCCCCAGGTTCATCTCTTCGGCCTTGTCCCATCACATTCCTCCCAGAGCCCTTCGCTCAGCATCACTAAACCTCCTTGAGGTTCCAAGATTCAAAAGAAAAAAGCACGGAGGTCTGAGCTTTTCTGTCCTGGCCCCCTCCACCTGGAACGCCCTACCTTCCTCTCTCCGTCTCTGTCCATCGTACGACTGTTTCCGTACACTTCTAAAAACCCTGCTCTTTCAAGCTGCTTATGATTAATCCCTCACCCTGGATCTACGCTATATGTCATTGAGCGCCAAGAAACCGATGGTGATAGTGCGCGTAATAAATAATTTTAATAGAATAATAGAATAGAATCACCTCCCATGCATGGCAGTAAGGAACCGACACATCACCTCCTCTGGACTAAAGAACTGATGCATCACCTTCCATGAGGCTGTTTTTGTTTATAATCTTGATGCATTCAAGGTACTTTGGTCCATATTATCAAGAAAGGGCGATACATTATCGCCGCTTTTATCGGCAGGAAACTGCAGCTAAAGCAGCGATAATGGGCTTGATAATATGCCCTTGTGAATTCCCATAGAACCCCAGGTTAACACCAGAACCTGGGCTTCTATGAGAATTCGCATGGGCATATTATCAAGCCCATTATCGCTACTTTAGCGACAGTTTCCAGCAGATAAAAGTGGCGATAATGTATCGCCCTTTCTTGATAATATGGCCCTTTGTGTTTAAAGTGTTGCTTCTATAGGTTGGTATGGACAGAGCTGTTTCTACCTTTTAAAAGTCATATTTTGATTACTGTATTGTGGATTTTTGTCATTTTGGTCTTGTTTGTTTTAGATAAAGATTACTTAGTTTTCTAAACTGGTGTTTTTTCCATTTGTAGTGTTTTCACTGTATTACTGTATGTGTGCACAAATTCTTTATGAAGCAAACAAGGACCCCCTGATACGGATTGATTTCCTGGGTCAGGGCAAGGAGCAAGTGTGAGTAGATTACCCAGGCAAATTCATGAACCAACTAGCACATGAAAAGTAACTCAATACATATTCAAAAAACGATAATACACTATTGCATGTACATATAAAGATACAAATTTAATAACATGATATTCAATGAAATTGATACATAATTATACACAAAGGATAAAAAGATTTGTAGCATTTAAACATATGCATATTTTCAATCTTGTAAATAGTTCATTGATATAAAAGATAGATGGTTTCCTGTTTTTTGTCTACGCGTTCAAAAACTTATGTGCCTTCCTCAGGACTGTACCATCACACTGTAAAACATTTAAAAAAAATAATTTTACAATATTATATTGCTATGTACATAACAACTAGTGCAATGACTTTTCTACCATGAGCTCAAAGTTGGTTATCTTCATAGATGATAATGCCGCTTTTAGATATCTTAACATTTAGATGGAGCTGCCCAAAAGCTGAATATGATACAGAGTATTTATCTTATAGCATCATTAGACACTTATTTAGATAGATCTTATTTTATTCCAAAAAACATACTGTCCATTTCTTTCTCATGACAACATCGTATGTCCAATTCAGACGCCTCACTATAATAGAATAAGAGCAGATAGAAAGAAGAAAAAGATGAACAGAAAAAGCAGATTTATGGCCTAGTTGAGATGTAAAGTAACAAAAAGAATGTGGATGTATGGCCCCTATTGGACATGTTCAGGAGAGTGTACCTCTAGATTTTAGATACATCCTAACCATCCCTTGTTCTAAAACTGTTCTAAATAGAAAGTGTCACTTATACATCATTTATATATGGCATGATGATACATAGCACTTATATGTAGGTAAAATTACAGCATATCTTCCCTATATTTCTAGTTATATTCTAATATTGTCCTAATTTTGACATTTTATATTTTTAATTATAAGGGATATTATAAGCAAAGAACCAGAATTGATGCGAGGGGGATAAGGATCAATGTGCCATCTAGGTCAGTTTAAGTATTGATAAAAAGCCGTGTCTGCATAGTAAAAACATTTTGTCCTTAGTTAGCGTTTACGACTTAGCAAAGTGAGATGAAGCACCACAAGATGGTAAGTGTGCTTACCTGATTCTAGACTGACGCTCAGGTTTGATAGAATTTTCAGGTAATTAATTTGGATGGTTTCCTAGGTATAATGGGCTACTTCATATCGCACCACAGGATTGATTTAGTAAAGTTGATTAAAAATGCCACTGAGGATGGATAAAGATAATTCAATTACTTACACAGTAATGTTATTTTTCACGGTGAATAGTTGGAATACGCAGTAAGTATTTATAATCCTTCATACAGAGTCTTCATTTCTTACTTGCAGTAACCTGTTCGTATTTGTTAAGTTACGCTAATTGGTTCCATATTCTGCTTGTTCTAAAAAAATGCAGAGACGTTTATCTATATGCTAATCCATTGCCTGTTTTCTCTATTCGGTTCACGTAACTATATATTATATATTTCTTACCATGTATTTCCAGGTATTCCTAGTTTACGTCCGTTCTTAAGCCGTGTATATTTTCTAACGATATGACTGGCTACAATTCGCCCATCTATAAGAAATATTAAGTATACGTTGGCTAAGCGCTTAAGGATATATAGCTTTTTAACTTAATTAGGACGGCTATCTTATTTACCAATTATCAATCTGTTGCAGTCCGCGAACAGCTTCAGCTATTTACGGCGGTTAGGCGGTTCTTGCAATCTACAACAACAAACCAGCACTAGCATTACCTCTTTAACTTTATTTTAATTTAAAGCTTTGCGCATTTTAGTCTAAGGCCACATTTAGTTTTCATGTAACGCTTATTTACCAGGTTAGTCTTTCGTACTTCAGAACCTGCTTCAATACTGACTGCGAGCAGTTGCACTGGTCGGGCGGTTTATGTGGTCTAAAAAACAACACAGTAACACTAGCGTCACCTTATACCCATTGTTTAAAACTTTGCGCATGTAGTCGAAACTATCTGCATTTAGTCTATGGCTGTGTTGAATCTCACCTGCGTTAGTATTCTCCAGAACGGACCGTACACAACGGCGCTTCAGCGGTATCTGGCACTTCGGCAAAGAATTTGTTTTGCAGTTTCCTATTGGCCTTTATATTCCAGCGAATCAATTGGTCCTTTACGAGAGAACACGTTTCTTAAAGGGACATAGTTCTATATTTGCTATGTGTATCGGTTTATCTTAAATGCCAAGTTTACCGCCTTTCAGTATATTTCATAGAAGTGTCCTTAACTTGATTTTTATGGTATTTATTCCGATTCTTAATTCTATCCGATTAGTACCTGTATTAAAAATTTAATAACTTGAGAAAAATATATATAATAAAATTATAATAAGAAGTACTAAAGGAATGACTGCATAATACTAATATTGTCAGAAATGCAGGAATCATGGTTTCAAAAGGGCTCTATGTCTATTCCCTAATTTAGGGAATAGCAGACAGCGGTATCTCTAGTTTCTATTTCATAATATGGCATTGATCCATGGCAGATCATTATTTAACCCATGGGTAAATGTATCCAGAATAAAAATCCAGTACACCTCTCTTTTTTTCCTGATTTTATCTCCACCATTTTTACAGGTCATATGAATCTTTTCTAAGATACGCCTGCGAATCTGGGATGGGGAATGATGGTAATCAGTAAAATGGGACACTAGTGGCACAGTTAGTTTTTTTGTTTTAATTGCAGATCTATGCTCTGTTAGGCGGAGTTTCATAGTTCTTGCAGTTTCTCCAACATAACCTAGGTTACATGGACATAGTAACAGGTAAACTATGTTGGTGGTGTTACACGTCCATAGCTCTTGGGCACGTATTGCTACTTTGTTGAACGTAAATGTCTCACCTGTTATTATGCCATCACAGGACTGACATGAACCACATCTGGAGGTACCCTTAATGGCATTTTCTCCATTGAGTGATTTTTGTATAAACGGGACATTTTGACTAGTTCCGCTAAAGCGTGATCTAACTACTAGATCCTTTAAGTTTTTATTGCGTCGATGCGCAAACATGGGTTTTGGTATTTTAGGTAGTGTTGGTTCCACATTTAACAGGTGCCAATTGAATTGATAATCTGCCTAGCTGTCTCATTTAGAGGGGAATGTTTTGTTATACAAACCAACTTTTGTTCTTTCTGTTGTTTGTTTGAATTAAGAAGAGCATCACGGTCAAAGTATCGTGCTCGCTTATATGCTTCGTGGATCAAGCGATTAGGATATCCGCGAGCAAGAAACTTCTTCTTCATTTTCTCAGCCTGATTATCATAGTCCCTAATATTAGTGCAGTTTCTCCGCACTCTTAGAAACTGCGAAAAAGGTATCCCATCCTTTTGATTTCTCGGATGGTAGCTGCTGAAGTGGAGTAACGTGTTCCTTGCTGTTGTCTTGGTGTATAGATCAACTGTGAGTTTGTTAGATTCATTCTTGATGTATATATCAAGGAATTCCACTTTTGTAGTATCAAAATGTGCAGTAAAGCGCAGGTTACTATCTGCTAGGTTAATCCATTCTAGAAATTGTTTAAGAGTCTGTTCCCCATTGGTCCATATAAAAAATATATTGTCAATAAACCGGTACCAATGGGAAACAGACTCATAGAAGGGTGCAATCTCATTATGTATGTGATGGTATTCAAATCTCCACTTCAGCAGCTACCATCCAAGAAATCAAAAGGATGGGATACCTTTTTCGCAGTTTCTAAGAGTGCGGAGAAACTGCACTAATATTAGGGACTATGATAATCAGGCTGAGAAAATGAAGAAGAAGTTTCTTGCTCGCGGATATCCTAATCGCTTGATCCGCGAAGCATATAAGCGAGCACGATACTTTGACCGTGATGCTCTTCTTAATTCAAACAAACAACAGAAAGAACAAAAGTTGGTTTGTATAACAAAACATTCCCCTCTAAATGAGACAGTTAGGCAGATTATCAATTCAAATTGGCACCTGTTAAATGTGGAACCAACACTACCTAAAATACCAAAACCCATGTTTGCGCATCGACGCAATAAAAACGTAAAGGATCTAGTAGTTAGATCACGCTTTAGCGGAACTAGTCAAAATGTCCCGTTTATACAAAAATCACTCAATGGAGAAAATGCCATTAAGGGTACCACCAGATGTGGTTCATGTCAGTCCTGTGATGGCATAATAACAGGTGAGACATTTACGTTCAACAAAGTAGCAATACGTGCCCAAGAGCTATGGACGTGTAACACCACCAACATAGTTTACCTGTTACTATGTCCATGTAACCTAGGTTATGTTGGAGAAACTGCAAGAACTATGAAACTCCGCCTAACAGAGCATAGATCTGCAATTAAAACAAAAAAACTAACTGCGCCACTAGTGTCCCATTTTACTGATTTCCATCATTCCCCATCCCAGATTCGCTGGCGTATCTTAGAAAAGATTCATATGACCTGTAAAAATGGTGGAGATAAAATCAGGAAAAAAAGAGAGGTGTACTGGATTTTTATTCTGGATACATTTACCCATGGGTTAAATAATGATCTTCCATGGATCAATGCCATATTATGAAATAGAAACTAGAGATACCGCTGTCTGCTATTCCCTAAATTAGGGAATAGACATATAGCCCTTTTGAAACCATGATTCCTGCATTTCTGACAATATTAGTATTATGCAGTCATTCCTTTAGTACTTCTTATTATAATTTTATTATATATATTTTTCTCAAGTTATTAAATTTTTAATACAGGTACTAATCGGATAGAATTAAGAATCGGAATAAATACCATAAAAATCAAGTTAAGGACACTTCTATGAAATATACTGAAAGGCGGTAAACTTGGCATTTAAGATAAACCGATACACATAGCAAATATAGAACTATGTCCCTTTAAGAAACGTGTTCTCTCGTAAAGGACCAATTGATTCGCTGGAATATAAAGGCCAATAGGAAACTGCAAAACAAATTCTTTGCCGAAGTGCCAGATACCGCTGAAGCGCCGTTGTGTACGGTCCGTTCTGGAGAATACCAACGCAGGTGAAATTCAACACAGCCATAGACTAAATGCAGATAGTTTCGACTACATGCACAAAGTTTTAAACAATGGGTATAAGGTGACGCTAGTGTTACTGTGTTGTTTTTTAGACCACATAAACCGCCCGACCAGTGCAACTGCTCGCAGTCATTATTGAAGCAGGTTCTGAAGTACGAAAGACTAACCTGGTAAATAAGCGTTACATGAAAACTAAATGCGGCCTTAGACTAAAATGCGCAAAGCTTTAAATTAAAATAAAGTTAAAGAGGTAAGGCTAGTGCTGGTTTGTTGTTGTAGATTGCAAGAACCGCCTAACCGCCGTAAATAGCTGAAGCTGTTCGCGGACTGCAACAGATTGATAATTGGTAAATAAGATAGCCGTCCTAATTAAGTTAAAAAGCTATATATCCTTTAGCGCTTAGCCAACGTATACTTAATATTTCTTATAGATGGGTGAATTGTAGCCAGTCATATTGTTAGAAAATATACACGGCTTAAGAACGGACGTAAACTAGGAATACCTGGAAATACATGGTAAGAAATATATAATATATAGTTACGTGAACCGAATAGAGAAAACAGGCAATGGATTAGCATATAGATAAACGTCTCTGCATTTTTTTAGAACAAGCAGAATATGGAACCAATTAGCGTAACTTAACAAATACAAACAGGTTACTGCAAGTAAGAAATGAAGACTCTGTATGAAGGATTATAAATACTTACTGCGTATTCCAACTATTCACCGTGAAAAATAACATTACTGTGTAAGTAATTGAATTACCTTTATCCATCCTCAGTGGCATTTTTAATCAACTTTACTAAATCAATCCTGTGGTGCGATATGAAGTAGCCCATTATACCTAGGAAACCATCCGAATTAATTACCTGAAAATTCTATCAAACCTGAGCGTCAGTCTAGAATCAGGTAAGCACACTTACCATCTTGTGGTGCTTCATCTCACTTTGCTAAGTCGTAAACGCTAACTAAGGACAAAATGTTTTTACTATGCAGACACGGCTTTTTATCAATACTTAAACTGACCTAGATGGCACATTGATCCTTATCCCCCTCGCATCAATTCTGGTTCTTTGCTTATAATAGGTAAGCTCTCCCTTATAATTACAAATATAAAATGTCAAAATTAGGACAATATTAGAATATAACTAGAAATATAGGGAAGATATGCTGTAATTTTACCTACATATAAGTGCTAAGTATCGTCATGCCATATATAAATGATGTATAAGTGACACTTTCTATTTAGAACAGTTTTAGAACAAGGGATGGTTAGGATGTATCTAAAATCTAGAGGTACACTCTCCTGAACATGTCCAATAGGGGCCACACATCCACATTCTTTTTGTTACTTTCCATCTCAACTAGGCCATAAATCTGCTTTTTCTGTGCATCTTTTTCTTCTTTCTATCTGCTCTTATTCTATTATAGTGAGGCGTCTGAATTGGACATAGATGTTGTCATGAGAAAGAAATGGACAGTATGTTTTTTGGAATAAAATAAGATCTATCTAAATAAGTGTCTAATGATGCTATAAGATAAATACTCGGTATCATATTCAGCTTTTGGGCAGCTCCATCTAAATGTTAAGATATTAAAAGCGGCATTATCATCCATGAAGATAACCAACTTTGAGCTCATGGTAGAAAAGTCATTGCACTAGTTGTTATGTACATAGCAATATAATATTGTAAACTTATTTTTTTTAAATCTTTTACAGTGTGATGGTACAGTCCTGAGGAAGGCACATAAGTGTCGAAACGCGTAGACAAAAAACAGGAAACCATCTATCTTTTATATCAATGAACTATTTACAAGATTGAAAATATGCATATGTTTAAATGCTACAAATCTTTTTATCCTTTGTGTATAATTATGTATCAATTTTGTTGAATATCATGTTATTAAATTTGTATCTTTATATGTACATGCAATAGTGTATTATCGTTTTTTGAATATGTATTGAGTTACTTTTCATGTGCTAGTTGGTTCATGAATGTGCCTGGGTAATCTACTCACACTTGCTCTTTGCCCTGACCCAGGAAATCAATCCGTATCAGGGGGTCCTTGTTTGCTTCACAAAATTACACCCACGGTTTATCCGTGTGGGGCCTATTGTTTGTCGTATAAACACATATGCCGCTATAAACTGTAAGTGGTTGCCATATCTCTGCACCAAAAGCTTATGTATTATTTTGTTGTGTTTTGTAAGGTATTATCTTTCTTCGTCTCATTAGAACATTCTCTTTCTTATCTTTTCAATCTTTTCTGCACACCATACACTAATAATAGATCATGGCCCAAATGGAAACATTTGGGTTTTCAGATGAGGATTTTGCCACATTAGTTGGCATTACAACACCACAGAATCAGAGTTCAGCTCCAGTTTTTCATAATAACAGTGATATAGGGAAATTATCTAATCTTAGAAAGAAATTAGTAAGAATAGAAGCACATGGCGAGTTCATGTTGAATTACTTAAAAGCAGGCATTATTCCATTAGGCCTCAAAATTAGAAATATCCCAGGACTGTTTGTGGATGTTAAAACGTTTCTCCACAAATGGAGTATGATCGCGAGCAGATGCTCGCGAGATCTCATGATCCTCATCATAGCGACATCTAAAGAATTAGCTACAGATTTAAAAAAAGAAATAGAAGAACTTGAGGACAAAATAAAGAAATCAACTACCTTAGAGAAAGCAGAGAAGCAACTAGAGGCTCTAAAAAAGGATATTGTATCTTTCGCGGATTATCTTGCTAATAGAAAACAGGAAAAGTTTTCTAAAGATAAAAGATTTTACACAATAGAACGAACCTATCCCTATTTGGTTGAGGGTTTCTACAAAGGGGAATACCAACAAGGGGGTAGTAACTACAATCAACCTAAGGTCAACACCTTCTCAGACTCCTCTGATCCAGATTCTGACGGGGATACAAACTATCATGAAGATGGCCCATATAACCCTAATAATGGCCGTAGGAACCAGCGCCAACCTTTTTTAGGATACCGCGGAGCGAAACGAGGGCGACAACGAGTACGATTTCAGCCCCAATCGAGAGGCCACTATCAATCCCATCAACCTCATCAATATCCTGCGGAGCCTCAACAATATCTGGAGACCCGCAACAAACAATACCAGAGACAATGGCTATAATACCCATCTTTAATCTTTCTAATTATGTTCTCTCTGAATCAGATATATCTATCCTTACAAAAGGCCTTTCATTTGTACCCCATTCAAGTGTCAACTTATTTGAACTTTATCAGGATATACACTCTTTTTTAGAAAAGTTAGACTACAGAAGTATTTTGCAAACAAGGAAGAATTACAGACAGACATAGACACTAATAACATCGTATCCTTACCATCTACTTTTACTCCCTCCTTAGATCAGCTTGGCCCTGAGATGGCCATATTTGAAAAAGTTGTTATCAATAAACTAATATCTGCTCTTCAATATGTACCTAAGCCAATATACAACATCACGAAAGATGAGCACACTGCGCTCCAAAATTTAAAGAATAACAAATCTATCACAATCAAAAGCAGTGACAAGGGAGGTGGGATTGTTTTGATTGATTCCATCAACTATGAAGCAAATATGCTTATGATGTTAAATGACCCGATATTCTATAAGAAAGTCACAAAAAATCCTACAGAGAGAGTAATCAAATCTATTCAAAAAATAACAACACAAGCTTTAAATAAGAATATCATCACCAAAAAAGAGCATGAATTCTTGAATAAATCAGAAAGGAAGGTAGCCTGTGTTTATGGGACGCCCAAAATGCATAAAAATGAAGAAAATCCGCCCGACCGCCCAATTGTTTCTTCTATTGGCACCCCCACTGAAGCATTATCTAAATATCTAGACAATATCTTAAGGCCATACATCCAGTTTACCCCCTCCTACATAAAAGATACTGGGGCAATCATCTCTAAGGTTGAACATTTACCCTTTGATAATAGGAAAGATCTGCTAGTCACACTGGATGTTGAAGCCCTCTACAGTAACATCCCCCAAAGAGGAGCTATAGAGGCCACTAGCTGGTTTATCGACATGCATAAGATTCCATGCAATAAACCTTTCATTCTTAATTGTCTATCAGTGGTACTTGAGGAAAATGTGTTCCAATTTGGAGAACACATGTACCAACAAACAAAGGGCGTAAGCATGGGGGCAGCCATGGCCCCGTCCATAGCAAATATATACATGGCGAGATTTGAATACCATCACATACATAATGAGATTGCACCCTTCTATGAGTCTGTTTCCCATTGGTACCGGTTTATTGACGATATATTTTTTATATGGACCAATGGGGAACAGACTCTTAAACAATTTCTAGAATGGATTAACCTAGCAGATAGTAACCTGCGCTTTACTGCACATTTTGATACTACAAAAGTGGAATTCCTTGATATATACATCAAGAATGAATCTAACAAACTCACAGTTGATCTATATACCAAGACAACAGCAAGGAACACGTTACTCCACTTCAGCAGCTACCATCCGAGAAATCAAAAGGATGGGATACCTTTTTCGCAGTTTCTAAGAGTGCGGAGAAACTGCACTAATATTAGGGACTATGATAATCAGGCTGAGAAAATGAAGAAGAAGTTTCTTGCTCGCGGATATCCTAATCGCTTGATCCGCGAAGCATATAAGCGAGCACGATACTTTGACCGTGATGCTCTTCTTAATTCAAACAAACAGAAAGAACAAAAGTTGGTTTGTATAACTAAACATTCCCCTCTAAATGAGACAGTGAGGCAGATTATCAATTCAAATTGGCACCTGTTAAATGTGGAACCAACACTACCTAAAATACCAAAACCCATGTTTGCGCATCGACGCAATGAAAACTTAAAGGATCTAGTAGTTAGATCACGCTTTAGCGGAACTAGTCAAAATGTCCCGTTTATACAAAAATCACTCAATGGAGAAAATGCCATTAAGGGTACCTCCAGATGTGGTTCATGTCAGTCCTGTGATGGCATAATAACAGGTGAGACATTTACGTTCAACAAAGTAGCAATACGTGCCCAAGAGCTATGGACGTGTAACACCACCAACATAGTTTACCTGTTACTATGTCCATGTAACCTAGGTTATGTTGGAGAAACTGCAAGAACTATGAAACTCCGCCTAACAGAGCATAGATCTGCAATTAAAACAAAAAAACTAACTGCGCCACTAGTGTCCCATTTTACTGATTTCCATCATTCCCCATCCCAGATTCGCTGGCGTATCTTAGAAAAGATTCATATGACCTGTAAAAATGGTGGAGATAAAATCAGGAAAAAAAGAGAGGTGTACTGGATTTTTATTCTGGATACATTTACCCATGGGTTAAATAATGATCTTCCATGGATCAATGCCATATTATGAAATAGAAACTAGAGATACCGCTGTCTGCTATTCCCTAAATTAGGGAAAAGACATATAGCCCTTTTGAAACCATGATTCCTGCATTTCTGACAATATTAGTATTATGCAGTCATTCCTTTAGTACTTCTTATTATAGTTTTATTATATATATTTTTCTCAAGTTATTAAATTTTTAATACAGGTACTAATCGGATAGAATTAAGAATCGGAATAAATACCATAAAAATCAAGTTAAGGACACTTCTATGAAATATACTGAAAGGCGGTAAACTTGGCATTTAAGATAAACCGATACACATAGCAAATATAGAACTATGTCCCTTTAAGAAACGTGTTCTCTCGTAATGGACCAATTGATTTGCTGGAATATAAAGGCCAATAGGAAACTGCAAAACAAATTCTTTGCCGAAGTACCAGATACCGCTGAAGCGCCGTTGTGTACGGTCCGTTCTGGAGAATACTAACGCAGGTGAGATTCAACACAGCCATAGACTAAATGCAGATAGTTTCGACTACATGCGCAAAGTTTTAAACAATGGGTATAAGGTGACGCTAGTGTTACTGTGTTGTTTTTTAGACCACATAAACCGCCCGACCAGTGCAACTGCTCGCAGTCATTATTGAAGCAGGTTCTGAAGTACGAAAGACTAACCTGGTAAATAAGCGTTACATGAAAACTAAATGCGGCCTTAGACTAAAATGCGCAAAGCTTTAAATTAAAATAAAGTTAAAGAGGTAATGCTAGTGCTGGTTTGATGTTGTAGATTGCAAGAACCGCCTAACCGCCGTAAATAGCTGAAGCTGTTCGCGGACTGCAACAGATTGATAATTGGTAAATAAGATAGCCGTCCTAATTAAGTTAAAAAGCTATATATCCTTTAGCGCTTAGCCAACGTATACTTAATATTTCTTATAGATGGGCAAATTGTAGCCAGTCATATCGTTAGAAAATATACACGGCTTAAGAACGGACGTAAACTAGGAATACCTGGAAATACATGGTAAGAAATATATAATATATAGTTACGTGAACCGAATAGAGAAAACAGGCAATGGATTAGCATATAGATAAACGTCTCTGCATTTTTTTAGAACAAGCAGAATATGGAACCAATTAGCGTAACTTAACAAATACAAACAGGTTACTGCAAGTAAGAAATGAAGACTCTGTATGAAGGATTATAAATACTTACTGCGTATTCCAACTATTCACCGTGAAAAATAACATTACTGTGTAAGTAATTGAATTATCTTTATCCATCCTCAGTGGCATTTTTAATCAACTTTACTAAATCAATCCTGTGGTGCGATATGAAGTAGCCCATTATACCTAGGAAACCATCCAAATTAATTACCTGAAAATTCTATCAAACCTGAACGTCAGTCTAGAATCAGGTAAGCACACTTACCATCTTATGGTGCTTCATCTCACTTTGCTAAGTCGTAAAAGCTAACTAAGGACAAAATGTTTTTACTATGCAGACACGGCTTTTTATCAATACTTAAACTGACCTAGATGGCACATTGATCCTTATCCCCCTCGCATCAATTCTGGTTCTTTCCTTATAATAGGTAAGCTCTCCCTTATAATTACAAATATAAAATGTCAAAATTAGGACAATATTAGGATATAACTAGAAATATAGGGAAGATATGCTGTAATTTTACCTACATATAAGTGCTATGTATCGTCATGCCATATATAAATGATGTATAAGTGACACTTTCTATTTAGAACAGTTTTAGAACAAGGGATGGTTAGGATGTATCTAAAATCTAGAGGTACACTCTCCTGAACATGTCCAATAGGGGCCATACATCCACATTCTTTTTGTTACTTTCCATCTCAACTAGGCCATAAATCTGCTTTTTCTGTGCATCTTTTTCTTCTTTCTATCTGCTCTTATTCTATTATAGTGAGGCGTCTGAATTGGACATACGATGTTGTCATGAGAAAGAAATGGACAGTATGTTTTTTGGAATAAAATAAGATCTATCTAAATAAGTGTCTTATTATGCTATAAGATAAATACTCTGTATCATATTCAGCTTTTGGGCAGCTCCATCTAAATGTTAAGATATCTAAAAGCGGCATTATCATCCATGAAGATAACCAACTTTGAGCTCATGGTAGAAAAGTCATTGCACTAGTTGTTATGTACATAGCAATATAATATTGTAAAATTATTTTTTTAAAATCTTTTACAGTGTGATGGTACAGTCCTGAGGAAGGCACATAAGTGTCAAAATGCGTAGACAAAAAACAGGAAACCATCTATCTTTTATATCAATGAACTATTTACAAGATTGAAAATATGCATATGTTTAAATGCTACAAATCTTTTTATCCTTTGTGTATAATTATGTATCAATTTTATTGAATATTATGTTATTAAATGTGTATCTTTATATGTACATGCAATAGTGTATTATCGTGTTTTTGAATATGTATTGAGTTACTTTTCATGTGCTAGTTGGTTCATGAATTTGCCTGGGTAATCTACTCACACTTGCACAAATTCTTTACACACTGCCTCTGAGATAAGCCTGTCTGCTCGTGCCAAGCTACCAAGGGGGTGAACAGAAGTTATTTTAGAAGTACATTCCCTTTACCCTGACTAGGAAGAAGGGTCCCTACTTAAACAGTGGTGCAAGAGACCCCCATCTCTAACATGAGAGAATCGTGGCATGTGAGACGGAAAAGGCCGAATCTGAGACTTGCTACAGAAAGAGATCGTGTTCCCAAAATTTAATCCTCTGAATCTGATCAAAGTGAGTCAAACCAAGTGCAGGGGAGCGTGAGGACATTGAGGAGAGTGAGAGAACTATGTCAGAGATACACCTCTCCGGAGTGGACTTACCTTGTTACAAAGGCTGGGATGAGTGAGGTCCCGGAGAGTAAGGTCAATGCTGATAATTGAACTGAAACTATAAGTCGCTGGAGAGGAATCTAATGGAGTTCTGCCATTGACTGTACCATATTCACCAAGACTGATTGGCTTGCAGAGCTTGATTTTGGAAGCTCTCACATTTCCAACTTTTGGCAATCGGCCATCAGTTCAGTAGATTGCAGCATTTCACATTGAACTTTTGCAGCGTATCATTGAAGAAATTGACTCAGATCTCATAAGGGATATAAATTAAACTTTGAACTGTAAATAGAAATCCTTTAGCTCAAAAGAAAATAACCTAGGCCCAAGTGGAAGAATAAAATTAGGGAGTTTTCCGTAGAAGAAAAAAGAGGGCTAGCGAAGCCTTCCAAGCTGTGTAAATATTGTGCCATGAACTGAAAAATATTTCCACCATTTCAAGAAACTGTGTATGAACTTTATTGTGCAACAATGAGAGGCAGAGAAAAATACTTTGCATTGATCCTCTTAAGGTTACGATCCAAACTCAGTTGAAAATGGATTCTGGAAATTCGAACGGTAGGCACAAATGTTTATTAGGTATACTTATTGTAGGAGTGATAATAGTAAAAGCTGTTAAACCTCAGGTTGTTATACCTCTAGCTAAGAAGTATCAAACTAAACAAGGAAAGAAAAGGAAATCATATATTAATCTTCCATATACAATAAAAAACTGAAAAGAACACGTAATAAGGTAAGAAGACAAAGTATAAAATTCCTGCATACCGATGAATTATCAACTAAACTAAAAACCCTAAATCAAAATTTGAGGAAACTGATATGGAACGAAAGAAATCAAGCTAAGCAAGTTTTTTGGTCAAAATTGTTTTATGCAAGCAATCAAACAATTTCAAGGGAATTTTGGAAAACAACAAATGGTTTAGTGCGACCAAACAAATTGGTGGTGTCAGCGACATTAACGGAACAAGAACATGTTAGATTCCTTTAAAAAAAACTAAATTCTGATATAAAAGGAAAAATAATAATAGGGGAAGAGACCCAGATCAGAACAAACATACCGAAGTATGATATTGATGGTCAAATTGATATCTCAAAAACTCAATTAACTAAACTAATTAGGAAGCTGAAAGATGGGGCACCAGGACCTAAAGGAATTCTGTTTGCCCTCTACAAAGAAAAACCGGACTTATGGTCAGAATACTTTATGGAAGATTATGAAGAAATAGTATGGACAGGCATTATACCTGAATCATGGACATGGTCGTTAATTTCACCTATTTACAAAAAAGGAAACTGGGCGCACCCTGAAAATTACAGGCTCATAATATTACAAGACACAGATGCTAAATTGTTTGCAGGGATCTTGCTTACCAATCTTACGGAATGGGCAATGGATAATAAGGTATTACCTCCGAACCAGACTGGCTTTGTCAAGGGACTGGGAACAACAACAAACGTCTTAGCTTTATCACTTTTAATTGACAAATCAATTAAAATGAAACAGCCGCTGTACTTATGCTTTGTAGATTTTAGATCTGCTTTTGATTGTGTCCAAAGAAGCCTCCTATGGAAAAAACTACAGCAAAAAAAATATTCCAGATCAATTGCTAAAACTGATTCAACTTCTGTGTAGCAAAACATCGGTCAGGGTAAGGATGGGGGCGGTCACACGCTAACAAAGAAAATATTAATAACAGTAGGTCTTAAGCAGGGCTGCGTATTGGCTCCCTTACTTTTTAATATATTTCTAGTAGATTTAACGGAGACCTTGGATGAAATAAATGCACACCCACCGAAATTAGCCTGCAAACAAATTTCAAATCTGCTATATGCAGATGATGTCATCCTTTTAAGCCAAACAAAAGTGGGAATACAACGCCTAATAAATCGAATAGTTACATACTTGAAAGAAAATGGAATGGTGATAAATAAAACCAAGACTAAAGTTATGGTTATCACAAAAAATGTAAGACTAAAACATAAACACAAGTGGTATATGGAAGGTATCCAACTAGAACAAGTTGATGTATACAGGTATTTGAAAGTATTATTCGAGGAAAAAGGAAACTTTCGCCCACAAAAACTGGACGTACAAAGGAAGGCAAACGCTTTGATGGCAGCATTTAGGATACTGCAGAAATCATTTGGAAATCTCACTTATCATCCCCTTTTATAGGTTATATCTGCAAAACTCCTTCCCACTCTTACATATGGTAGTGAGGCTCTAACTGGGAAAGATACTGTGACAGTATATAATGCAGTCTCAAAAACTTTTAAATCCCTTTTTTATCTACCAAATAATGCATCACCTGCACAAAAAAGATTGGAGTTCGGCCTAAACAACCAGCTGTATGCACGAAAGAGACAATTTATTAAAACATGGAACAGGATAAAAAATGACCATGATAACCAGCTGTCTCAGTTATTATGGCTAGAAATAAACAACAATATGAAATCACAAGCCTGGAATTATCTTAAAATGGTGTTAGAAGAGTTTGCTGTAATGCCAATTTGGACCAATACAATAAACAAGGCCTCATTCAAAAACATAATTAACAGAACAACAAACCAACTGTCGATTGTACGAGATAAAGATATATTGGCAAAAAGAGAACATGCATGGCCAATAATTAATGGGTTTACAAAAAAGCAGGTTGAAGCTTATTTAGAGATCCCATGGTCATTAAAAAATAAGCAAATTTTTATCAAAGCAAGATTTGGTGTATTCCCTGGACTTAGTCATCTTCCCCCTTGGATGAAAATGGAGGGGTCCACAGTATGTAGATTGTGTAAAACCGGCGAGGTGAATATTGTTCATTTGCTATGTATCTGTCCTGAACTTCAGATTGAAAGAAAAACTATACTTAGAACATGGCTTAACACGCGAGGAATAAGGACATGCAGGCAAGCTTTGATAAGGTGTCTGCATTCTAATGATATAAGTATTAATTCCACTTTTGTAAAGTTTTTATTAAGAGTAAAAGCAAAACTGGGAGATTATTTTTATGAAACTTTTACGCAGTTTGAAACTGTTTTTAATTTTGTTATATTTTATTGAAATTGGTTTATAAGTTGTGTTGCATCCATTATTATTTAGTTTTTAGTGGTTTTATATTATAGTAGATGTACATGTCAAATTGTAAGATTTTAAGTAATCAAACAATAAAGAATTATCTATCTAGTAATAGCTGTAGTCATCGTTATGTCCAATATAAGTTCACATGATGCTGAGGTTAAGGGAGTGGGAGTACATGGGACATCCACACCCACTACTTCTAGCTCAAAAGAGGGAACATTTGGAGCTGACAGTGCTTTGATAGAACAGATTAGTTGCTTATTTCATGTAGATTTGTTCAAAGGTGATTATACGTTGAATGCTTATGAGAAATTATTGTATGAGTATGTAAATACTATCAATGTGAGAGATTGTTATGTGAGTTTGCAAGTCACCACACAGAGAGAGAAGAAGTACCAGTGCATGAGAGATTGTAGGAGATGTGTTTGAAGCAATGATACTCAGCTTTGGAAAGGTCTTAAATGATGTCAAGATTAGAAGGTTGTCAACTATAGTAGAAGTTGTCGATCAATACAGCTCAATCATTGTTACTCTAATGATGGAGAAGATGGTCTGGATAAGAGCTATGATGATGTAAAACCGTCTTGCTTTAGACATGTTATTAGCAAAAGAGGGTGGAGTCTGTAAAATGCTGAGGGTTCAACAGTGCTGTACTTCTATCCCAGACCATAGTAAGGATCTGAGGCAGTATATAAGTAATATCACTGAGATACACCATGAGATATATGATTTGGCAACTGAGAGGATTTGGAGCAAAGTTGGAAAATGGTTTGGAAAGGTTGGATGTTGTTTTTAAAGCCTTCGGAAAAGAATTATTGGTTATATTCTGAAGCTGATAGTAATACTTGTGGTTTGTGTCATCTTGTTGATGGGAATGGTGAAGGCTTACAAGTGTCATCAGTCGAGGTTAGCTGAGAATTCTCTTGGAAAACAAGAGAGGAGACTGGAGAGCCTGCAGGACAGTCAGTATGAGAATCTTAAGAGCTTAGAGAGTTTTTGACAGGGGAGACTGGCTTCAACATGTGGTTGGGGCGGTTCTTCCTACAGGGAGTTGTAATGAGGGTGGGCTGACACTTTTCATCAGAAGGGGGACTGTTAGAGCACAAATTTTTCTCTTTCATTTGTAGGGGTGCATTATAATCATGGGTAGTACGCACCTACATATATTCCTTTATTGTATTAACTTAGGCAACTAGAACGTGATCTGTAATAACGTGAAAGGTGAAATGTTAGGGATATTTTCAATGTAAGCATGAAGAAATAAACATAGCAACTACGTGTGATTAATTAAAAATATTAACGTGCAGAATTAGTACAATTCACTACAAATACTCACACAACTGATGTGCTTATGTAACGCGTTCATAAATGTGTTCAGTAATAATGTTCATTTTATATGTGTAATTTCATGAGGCCTTCTGTTGTTTCCTGTGTTAACCAATTTCTGTAGGGCTGAATTGCATTTTTCCCCTGGAAGCTCTCACATTAGATGTACTAGTGAACTTCATGTGCATGTTGGATTGGTTCTTTCACATGTTGCTGTTGCAGGTGGAGAATTCATCATTGTTAGCTAGAATAATGTCTTTGTTTTAGGAGTTGGCTTGGGGAGGAGAGGATACATTGAACATCGATACTGATTATAAGGAAATGTTGTACTTTCTCATCAGAGTAAGCCTGGGAATCAAGGTCATCTAGCCAAGGCCTGGGAGCATTGATGCTGTGTGAAAAATTACCTAAAAGGAGGTAGCTTGATTGGATGGTGTGATGCTGCAATGTTCTTGGGATACTACCTGTGAGAATATCGAAGTTGGGGACAGTGTCTGGGGACTTCTGCCTTGTATTGAGAGAGAGAGCATCTTAGAACAAGCTCTGTAGCTTTGTGCTACTTTACCCATCTAAACGTGAAGAGATTTCTTAGGATGAAGTTGATCTTGCCTTGGGAAATGCTAAGTAGAGATGTCAAGCTAGTTGTAGTGTAGAGACATACTAATGCTCTATATTAACAAACTTCCAATGAAACAGAATCTTGCTGTTTGCGCTGTTATTTTCTGTATTCTGATCCTCAAACTGATTATTCTGGCATGCTACACCGCCTTAACTTCACCAGTAGGTTTGGCTTTGTATTGGTTCCAATGTATTTCTACACCCTCATCTTGACGTGCTTGTATGTCTAAATGTCCTTGGCTTTATAATAAACTAACTAAATCTAATTGGGAGTCTATGATTCTTCTGATTCATGGTTAATTGTAATTTTCTCCCTTCCACGCTTTCATGCTGATAAAGAGTCATTGGTCTGGGATTCCAGAGTAGATGTATAATGTGGAACCTGGTTCCTTCAGGAGAATATTTTCAAGAAAACGGCGGAGCCCAGGTTAGCTCCAGAATTGCTAATGCCGCTTTCTGTCACTTTAGAAACGCAGGGATGCGCCATATTCACAATATTACTGCTCTCCCTATTTCTCCCTGCGCTTGCACTAAATTTAGCTGCCTAGTGACAATGCAGGCCCCCTTGCACCACAGTGCAAGGGTGCCTGCGTTGAGGTAGTGATTGTTTATGTGCAGGAAGGGACACCTTCCTGCACATAAACAAATATTCATGGCAATTTGTTGATTCTATGTCTGCTACATTAATGCAGCACACACAGAAACAGCAAAAATTAGGCGAACATCATTTTTCCTTGTTACATCATGTTAAGACCAGGTTTCCCTGGTCTTAAATTTAGCTGTGTTTCCCATTTACACCACCCTTCTAAATAGGGGTCAGTGTCAAAATCACCACCCATTGCCCACCCCTTTCACACTAAGTTTAGCTTAAAAGGGGGCCTTATTTACAAGGCGGCATTAAGCCACGTTAAGTGGCTTAACTCTGCCTTATAAAAGAGGTGAAGCCCCTATTGCCACTGAAACATCACAAAAAGTGACGTTCCTGTGGTGATATGGACTTGTAAATATGGCCCTTGGTGGATGTTGTGTGGGCAAGGGGTTGTTGCGGTGTGACTGCTAGAGGTGTAAGGAAGGTGGGACGAAGGCAGGGAGTTGATGGGTGCTAACAATTACGCTGAAGTACATTAAGGGCTGATTACAAAGTCATTAACGAGATCCTATTGAGACCAAGAGAGATGGATGAGCTGCTGTTTCGATGATATTAAGTCAGGCAGCTCCCTGCTGCGCTCCTCAGAATATTGGCACCCCGGACCCAACACGCCCATGCCCAAGGCCGCTCTGTCTACAATATCTAATGCTTTGGATGGCTAATAAATTATTGTATTCTACTGGTGAAGCATTTGTTTGGAGTCTCACTTACCTAGATCGACCACAAAGTGCTTCTGTGTAGCTAATAAGAGTGTACTTTATTCGTGATGATTGCTTGGTAGAGTGTGAGTTTAAAGTAGCTGTATGAAGCTGGCTCTGTATATACTATACCAAAGTAAGGTATAGTGTGCACAGAGTCCAGGGAGTCCCCAGATGTATAGCAGAGGATAAATTAAGTAAATACAAACAGCTCTCTTTGTGGTGGTGTCGGCAAGCAGTTAGGCTTATCCAGATGGGGTGTTAAGCATTTATTGTATTCACTCAATCAAGACTGATGGCAGACACTCAGAGACAAAATCCAGACTAATTGGGTAAATGTAAAAAAAGGTATACTTGTATTTTATTTCTAGAACCAAGCAGGACTTGGTACAGGTAGGTAAAATATACTTTCAATTGTAAACCTTCACACAGAAATGCAATTGAGGATCGATCTACAAGTGTTACAGGTTGTTCTTCATTCAAAAAGCTGTTCACATCACACAATAATTACTTTTAGAATACTTTCCAGTTACTTTTAGATTACTTTGAATACTGGGAGTGAAATGCCTAGATACCACATCTAAAGAGCTCATAATACACGGTAAGCAAGATTTTTCTCGGCTTGAGTTATAGTTACTGTTTTTCCCATACAAAACAACAGTTCAACACAAAACATTTTTAGGCCCAAAATCTCACAACATGGGTTCCTATGGAAAAAAAATGGTTATTGGTTTTGCAGGTTAGTAACAATCTTACAAGTGGAGTTTTGGGGGTTAGAACCAAGGTTACCCAAGGTCTAGGTTGGCACTCAAGTTGCACCATCAGCGGCACTGGGGCAGAGTGCAGGGGCCCAATGTTAGCCAATTCGGCTAAAGGGACCTTTGGCTAGGGACTAGGCCACTGGGAAGTGGTAGTAAAGCTCCTCAGGTTAAGTTCAGCACTGCATGGGCCGATGATCAGAACAGGAGCTGCACCACCAGTGGCACTGGGGCGACCGAATGCAAGGAGCCAAGAAGACGTTGGGGACCCTGTGCTTTTCAATGGAGACCTTTGGATCTGCAAAGTTGCTGCAGGATTGGGCAGGGAGACTTCCTGAAGGCGACCACTGGCTAGAGAGGTAAATTGTGTTCTTGGGGGATGCCTGGACACCATTGGTTGGGCCATCTAAAACAATGGGGCCTTGGGTGCAGGGGTGTCTTCTGGCTTTGGGTTTTCTTACCAACTCCGGTCGTGGTTGGGGGACCCTTCCGACTGAGGCTGCAGGTGTCATCTTGGAGCTTGAGGGAGGATGGGGATCACCAGATCCCAGGTCAGGATCACCGGGGAGACCTCCTCAAGGTGTTGGGCCACTCGAACTTTGGCAGTGAGCATCGTGTACAGAGTGGTACAGAATCGCGGAGTCACCGGAATCCGATTCTGGTCTTGAAGTCTGCGTTGAGCAAATCCGGTGCTCACAGGAGACAGTCTGTAAATTAAGGGCAGGGAAGGTCCTCTGGGACAGGCCGGTAGGGCTGGGGCCAAAGCTGTAGGTGTCCTACAGGGTCAGAATGGCTACTTGGTCCTTCTTTCTTCCTCGAATCTGAGGAGGCAAGTTTCAGGGTTTCCCCAAAATACTAGATCCATGGGTGTTTAAAGGGATGTTCAGGCCGGGACCAATCAGTCCCTTCCATGGGGTAGGTACACCCCCTATTATGCTACCCTCCAGTAGGAGGAGGCATGAGTCTCTCCCTAATTGGCTGGGTCCCCTCATCTTCAAGATGGAGGGGACTGAGATGGGTTGCCTCACCTCACCTCCCCCAAGTGAAAGGGTGGGGTTGGCAAAGGTGGTCACACCTCCCTTCCTAGCTTGGTTTTCCCACTGATTCTCCCTCCCAAAGTGAGGGCCAGAACCACCGGTGGGAGCCAGTTGCTGGGGGCAGTAAAAGGCAGGGACAGCTTCCAAAGTTGTCAGGCCTTTGAAGCTTCCCCTTCATGGACCCAGGCCAACCTGGGGGAGGAGGCATGACACCTCTGCCCAGGATGGGCTCTGCTTCGGGACCCAGAGAGTGGATGCTTTCTACCCAGGGGTCCAGAAACCTGTTTGGTAGTGGCAAATGGCGGGTAGCCATTCAGGAACCACACCAGGGCTGGTCAATTTTTAGGGGGCATCTCTAAGATGCCATCTGAGTGCAGTTTACATAGAATCCCACACTGGCATCAGTGTGGGTTTAATGTGCTGAGATGTTTTTTACCAAACTTCCCAGTGTTTAGCAGCCATTATGGAGCTGTGGTGCTAGTAATGACCAACTCCAAGACCATATTCTCTTTAGGCTTTGCTACACCTACAAAGTCATGCCACTGTACCCTCACCTGAGGGCTGGTGCACTCTGTTAGAGGGGCGACTTACCTAGGCCTCAGGCAGTGGATTGCAGGCATGGCACACAGGGATATGTGCCTATCAACTCTTCACTTTTCTCTGCACCAAGACACACAGCCTGCCATGGAAGTGGGTGGGTGTTAAGGTAAACAGCCTCTAAGGGTGACACAATAGGTGCTGCAGCCCTTAGAGGCCTCCCCTGGTAACAGTGCCCTTGGTACCTAAGGTAACTTTTACAAGGAGCTTATCTGTGACCAGAGAGGTACCAATTGTGGGTACAATGGTACAATCTTGGGAAAGAACACATGGCTTGGGAACCTAATTGGCAGGGACCCAAGGCACATCAAATCAGGTTGCATCAAATGTGAGGCAAAAAGTGTGGGGGTAACTATTCAAAATGGGGCACTTTCCTATAGTAGCCTATTTAGGAAGACATGCTGCATGTCAGGTCTGGAAGGGTTTATCGAGTGTTTCGTAGCATGTTTATAGCTGCATCAATGCATGGAGTGAAGAAGAGTAAGAAATATAGTGGCAGTTTTGAGAATACTTGCTGTCTTTGTATGTGAGTCTAACCTCTCCTTGTGTAGGAGTAGGCAAATCCTTGAGTGTGTGGGAGTAGGCACAGTCTAGCCTTGGGTCCATGGTGCTGAAGGTAAGGCCAGTGGCGTAACAAAACTTAAGGTTGCCTCCTGCAAGGTGCATGGAGCCCCTGACTCAGTCAGAAACTCTCAAGCCAGGGGACTCTGCTGAAGGGGGCCCATGGAGCTCGAGCCGCCCCCGCTCCGCAGGGGCTGTGGCGGCTTATGTTACTCCACTGGGAAAGGCGTCTTCAGTTGAGAACAGCCAGGTCTTAACCACTTTTCTGAGTAGGGGCCCATTCGCAAAGGGATATTTATGTGCAGAGATCTCTACATCGCCCATCCTAAATCTGGGCAAAGGTCTCTGGCCGGATGCTCTTCATCAATTCAGGGTGAAAGAACCCAAACCTAGGTAGGATTGTCAAGTATCTCTTACAACAAAATGTATAAATGTAAAGTTACTAAGAGTAACTCCTCAGCTATGAAAATCTCAAATTGGAAAATGATAGGAGAATTGTGTTCCCCTGAGGTCAATCACACACCTGACAAATATTAATCCTGCAAGTGCATAAATACAGCCCACACAGCAGGCTCTGCCCTCTTTCCCCTGGACTGGGTTACTTCACTTAATGGCCTTTTACTGAAATATTCTGCAGCCTCCGGGATGCAGCCAACTCTACTCAAGAGGAAGTTAAATTAGGATGAGGCCGATCTTATAGTTATACCTTTTGGTAAACCTTTACAGGGAAATACAGGAGCCTATACCCTTATATACCCTCAGGGGAGCCGAGAAAGTGGCCACGTGACAGAAGTAGACCGACTTTGTCAGTGCATTATAGGTAGAGGTGCAGAACATTGGATACCAAAAAGAAATTGCAGGATGAGAAGGCAGGTGAATGAGAATTTCTCCAGGATTCAGGTGGCAAATTCTCTTCCTGGAGTTGGACCTGGACCCCATGTCTATTTTCACCCTCTAGATTAATGTACACCCTGACCTACCTTTTCTGAGGTAGCCAAACTTCATGCTAGGTAAGAAACTAAACCCCTCTAACTATCATGTACATTACTAATCTCCACTCTTGTCACACTTTTCTCTTCCCAAAGGATAGGCACGCATCCATCACATCTCACTTTCACTCAGATTTAAACCCTCCCTTTTGGTGTATATTTATTACACTATTCTTATTTCACTCTTATCCACAAATCAAGTACATTAAAAGCAACAGCTGGAGCAGCTATAGCCCCTACTGTAAAAGGGCAACAACTAAGGGCCTCATTTATGAAAAGTGACGCATTGCTTTGGGAAAACCGCGATGTGTCACTTTTCATTGCGCCCTCCTTGCGACATGCTGGATGCGTCATATATACAGGATGACACATCATGTCGCAAGGAGTTACAGATACGTCAGTATTTCTGACGTATCTGTAGGCGCAAAAATGACGCATTGCTGGAGTGTGTCACAAAAGTGGCGCAACTTCAGCAATCAGTCATTTCACATGGCAAAGTCCCATTTCAAATGTGCCTGCGTCAGTCTTATGCCTGTTGTCAGGCATGTATAAGATATTGACGCATTTGCGTCCTAGAAGTGGCGCAGTGAAATCTCATAGATTTCACTGCGTCACTTCTACGAGGGTTATTTGCGTCGGAACGCCCCCCTGCACACATTATACCTGGCGCAGGTATAATGTGGCGCAAGGGTTAACAAAGTGACGCATCTACCTAGATGCAACACTTTGTAAATATGACACAACATGGGGCACTTTTTAAGCCGCTGGTGTGTCACAAAAAGTGACGCACAGGCTGCGAAAAAGTGATGCAAGAGCTCATAAATAAGCCCCTAAGTACTTTTAAAGCAACAGCTGGAGCAGGTATAGCCCCTACTGTGACAGGGCAACAACTATGCCCCCACATCTACACAAATCCTTATGACCCACACAGAGATGCCAAAAAAATCTCAGTGTCACAACCACATATTGGAGAAGTGTATGTCATTTCGTATTGAGAAACCAACATTAATGTCTCTTTTTGAGTTATGATGTGCCCTCAACTCCTCCTTATGTTTTAATTTCATTTGCTTTAACAGGCTCATATGTATCCTGCCGTCTTTTTTTTGTTTTGTTTAAGAAGTTTTAATTAATTTTCAGAAAAAAGATACAAACAGCAAAGAATAAAGCGAAGATATTCACAAATTATGAACCATATTATAAAAATAAAAAAAATGAATGAATGAGATATAGAAAAACAATATGGGAAGATAACAATAGAAAGAGAACAAGAGAGAGAGAAGGACGAAAAAGAAAAAGAGAGGGGGAAAAGAAAGGATATAAATAGGAAATATAATATTCAAAGATTTGAAGAATATACGAAAAAAAGAGAGAGTTAATGCACAGGTGCATGAGAAGAAAGATAAGTTGTAAAAGGCAACCAGTGGCGATCAGATTTAATTTTTTGCGAAAGAGTAAGAGAAGAAACAGAAGCAATTCTATGTTCATCACAAATAAAGTTCCACCAGGTCAATGAGGAAATTTTGGAGGTATCTTTCCAGGATGATAAAATAACTTTAAATGCTAATGCAATAAAAAGGTCAAATAATAAAGAGATAGAGGAGTAGTTATCCACATCAGGTGAGGAAGAACCTAGAAAAATATTTTGTAATGATAATCTGAAGTCACAGTTAAAAAATGGCCTGCAAAAGGTTCAAACAGATTTCCAAAATTTCAAAACATTTGAACATTCATAAAGTTGATGACATAAAGTGCCATTAGCATTAGAACATGACCAACATAAAGGAGAGGAGGAAGGGGAAACTTGGAAATAGAAACATGTGTAATAACAGCTCTATTGTAAATTAAATACAGGGATTTGGTTATACGAGCAGCAGCAGAAACTTAGACCAAAATTTGTTCCAATTCCAGATAGAGAGAGAAACAGACAAGTCTGTTTCCCATGCAATTTCTATAGGTGACTTAGGTCTTTCAGTAACATGTAATGACAATAGTTTGTATACAATAGCTGCTTTAGGTCTGTGTGTCTGAAATAAACTATACAACGGAGTAGGTGGAGTAAGAGAGGGTGTGTCATCAGGAAGGTCAAGAGAGGCAAGGTGTAATTGCAAAGCATCTGAAAGAACAATATATTCATTAAGATATGAACTAGGTAATTGAAAGCGGGACTGTAATTCAACAAAGGGGATAACAGAGTGTTGGTGGATTCATTGATATACATTTACAACTCCCTTCTGCTTCCAATATTTGCAGTAGAATGATTTACCTTTATATTTGAGGAATTTGTTATACCAGATGGTAGAGGATAAAAAACATTGATAAGGAGTTAGACCATTGGAGAAAGTGTTGTATAATAAATTCAGGGAATATTTTAAAATCGGATTATTAGCAGTAAAAGTACAATTTGACATAGACTACTTTCTGAAAAGAGAAATCTTTTAGCAAGGAACGCTCAAAAACAATTCATCTAGGGATAGAACCATCAGAAAAATCATAAGCTAAAACAAAAGATTGTTTGATTAAAAAGGCAGAATGATAAGTTTTAAAATTAGGAAAACGTTCACCTCCTTCAGATTTAGGGCGCATAAGTTTAGCAAGGGCAATACGTGGGTGTTTCTTATTCCATAAAAATTGTGAACAAATAGAGTTAATTTTAGAGAAATAAGATATTGGAATGCGAAAATGTAACATAGAAACTTTATAAAGTACATTGGGTACAATCATCATTTTGATGGTGTCTAACCTACCCCAACATGAGAGAAATAGTGGAGACCAAGTAAGGAGGAGTGATTGGATTTTAGAAATAATACATTAAAGGTATATTTGATTGTATTGGTCAGGGAAGCAGAAAACCAAATACCAAGGTACTTGATTTTAGTAGGGCACCAAGCAAAATTAGTATCCGAAAACATACACTGGTAACAGAGAATTCAAAGGTAAAACATTAGTCTTGGAAAGGTTTAGCTTATATCCTGAAATACTTGAATACAACCGAACCTCTTCCATAAATGGAGGTAAGGAAGTAAGGGGATTAGACATATAGACCAATATATCATCAGCATAAGCAAATAATTTTGTGTCAATAGAGTTATAAGAGAAGGCAGAAATATGAGTATTGACTCACATGCTTTCAAGAAAGGGTTCAAGGCATAAAATAAATAAATGTTGTGTACCTCTAGATAAGGAAAAAATAATTTGATAATCGGTTATTTACAAAAATACTAGCTCGTGGGAAGGAGTTTAATAGTTTGACATAGGAAATGAATGTAGGTCCAAAGCCAAACCATTGGAGAGTTTTGAACATAAATTGCCAATTAATTCGGTCAAAAGCCTTTTCGGCATCCAAAGATAACGCTGCAAGGGGAAGTTTTAATTTCTTGCCATAGGAAATTATATTTGCAAACATTCTAGCATTGTCCGAAGCCAACCTACCCTTCATATATCCAACTTGATCAGTCTTTATTAACATCAGATAAATATGCTCAAGACGAGAAGCCAGAATCTTAGCAAATATTTTGCAGTCATAGTTAATCAATGATATCGGTCTGTAATTTTTACACAGTGAATGTTCCTTATCAGGTTTAGGAATAAGGATTATTAAAGCATCCATAAACGATCCAGAGGCTCTAGCATCATCAATAAAAGAATTAAAAAGTTGTAAAAGTTTGGGGACAAAAATAGAGTGTAAAATTCAACGGAAAGACCATCAGGTCCTGGTGCTTTTGATTTTTTCAAAGAATTAATGGCATTAGTAATCTCCTGGGACGTAACCTTACCCTCCAATAAATGGAATTCATCAGGCAAGGATGGGGGAGAGGGGAGGCCCATGAAAAAAGTATTCACATTTTGATTACAGGGATGCGTCTCATCAGAATAAAGTAATTGATAATAATCATGAAAAACATCAGCAATATCGTCATCAGATGTTGCCAAGGATTTAGTAGAGTCATTCAAAATGAGTCCAATATATATATATTTTTTTCATTTTTTAAAACTTTTATTGCACAGTATCAGCAAAACAAATACGGGCCCACAACCGTCCGTCCGGCCACGACATCATTTAAGCAATTTAGCAAGCTATACGGTGACTCGGTAGTACATTAATACAATATAACAACAGCATGGGCTACAAGGATATCTTCGCGCTTCCGAGAAGAAGGAGAAGTTAAGGTTGTTTTTTAAAGTTTTTTTTTTTAAAGTATATTGCAAAGTATAAGAACTAAGAAGGATCAGAGACCAAACAATCCACTGAAGACAAGAGAGGGCAACGTCCACCAGTAGAGATCCAACAAGCAAGCATAAGCACAGTAGCGGCACAGGGATGGTACAACAGGATAAACAATAACAAAATATATTGCATGCCAGACACTGCCCCCCTCACTCAGAACCACCCTACTGACCCAAGGAAGAAACAGAGAAAGGAAAAGATTTTAAGAATAGAGAGAAAATAAGGCCCATAGAAACTGAAACGGACAAAATAAAACCCCACCCCCCACCCCCCACCCTACACGCATGCAGAGGCTACGGCCTACCCCCCCCTAGCAGTGTGTCTGTCGCCCAAAAAAGAGTACCCGAAATACAGATATAGAAGAAAAGGAAGAAAGAAAAGAATCATATAAAACCGGAGGAGGGCCATACGTATGAGCTCCCGACAGTCATCATGCACATTCTCAGCCGCCCATCCCCGGAACCCCGAACCGATGTAAAATAGCATTCAACTCCCCCGTCTATCCTCCGAAGTCCCAGCAGTGCAAGCTACCGCAGTCCAAGAGAGGGGGAGCATCCTCAACCCTGCCCCCTGCGATCTGATGTATCGACGTAGTCCAGCTGTACCGGAGCCATCTTGGATGAGATGGGCGAACAAAAAGACCACAACAAGACAGGACGCCGTCCACCAAGGTCCGTCCATCTCAAAGCCATGTGTGCAACAACAGTACAAAAGAGGGCAACGCAGTGCAGCAATCCTCTACGGTCGGTCGGCCAGAGCAGTAGCATCAGCTGCAAGATAGAGTAGCAAGTGTCTCCGATAGACCACAAAGGAGTATCCAAACATGACGTCCGAAGATGAGACCCCATCCACTGCACAAGCTCACAGACATCTGACCACTGTATCACCATCACAGTCAGCATCTCGGGGGTATCAGGATCACATACCTCCAACGCCTCCGAGCACACCTGGGTAGGCAGTCCACAGAAGTCGGACACAAGGTAATAGTAAAGGCACGAAAAGAAGCCTTAAAAGCATCCCAATTATTGGAAAAGGAGTTGTCTAATGGGTTATTGAATGTGAAAAATTCATTAATAAAAGTAATGACTTCTTTAATGAAAATAGTGTCAGATAATAAAAAGTTATTCAGTTTCCAACGACTAAATTCTGGGGAGTTAATAGATAAGTCTGAAACAGCATGGACTGGTGCATGGTAAGAAATAAAAATAGACCCAATTTCTGATGAATGAACAGATGGTAGTAAGGATTTACTAACCAAAATATAATAAATCCTGGAACGAGTCTGATGAACATTAGAAAAAAAAGTATACTCAAGTGAATCAGGGTTACGTGTTTTCCATACATCATATAATGAACGAGGAGCAATGGCCAACTGAAAAGCTTTATGAGATTTGTCAGGGTTAAAATTTACATTTAGATTGTCTGTCAGAGAAAGGGTCAATCCATTGATTAAAATCACCTGCAATAATTATGTTAGGGCAATCGAGGGAGGATAGCAAAACTTTAATGTCATTCCAAAAAGTAGGATCTGATTTTACTGGGCCATAAATATTCAGCAAAACCAGAGTTTTGTTATGTATAACAACCTTGGCCATTACCCAACGTCCAGCATCATCATTTTGTGAAGACAAAATTTGTACAGAGAGCGATTTTTTAAACAATATAGCAACACCCCCTCTTGCTAGAAGCAGGGGAATAAGCAACTTGACCCACCCATTGACTTTTTAATTTGAGCGATTCCGCATCAGTACAGTGAGTCTCTTGAAGAAAAGATACCTGAGAATTAAGTTTAGATAAGACAGAGAGTACCTTTTGTCTCTTGACGGGGTGTCCAAGGCCACGCACGTTCCACGTTACAAGCTTACACATGAAGGAGGGATGGGAGGGATATACATTAGGATTTGATACATATCAGGGATATATCTAAAAGTGAAATTACACCTCCTATTAGAAACACATAGGAAATACAATGCATAAAAACAAACAAAATTGAAAAGCACATGCACCATACCAAATAACGGAGAGAAAGAAAGTAAAAAAAAGTAAATACACATAAAGAAAGGAGGAGAATATGAAAGAAAAAAGGAACATAGTAAAAAGAGAAGATAGACTAAGGAACAAAGTCCAGATCTATGAAAAGGTGATGAGGACAGAGGCATGGGACGTAACTGCACAGACAAGAGATGGAGCGACAAGAAGAAACAACAGAGAAAAAGATACAAGTACTAGTAGAATGCACAGCCATAATAGATAATATAAACAGAAAAAAACAACAGGAACATTAAGGATGACTAAAAGAGTTTTCAGTGGAGTTAGTAGAAATACTTTGAAGAAAGGACCGCAACTTAAGAGGGTCATCAAATGAACGCGTAGAGCCATTGTGAGTAATTTTACACAAGCAAGGGTGCAGAATACCATATCTAATATTCAAATGTCTCATCTCAGGACCTAAAACCAAAAACTTCTTTCTACGCGCATTAGTGGTGTTGGATTAATCTTGGGAAATGAAGATATTATGACCAGACCATTTAAGATGAAGTTTTGCTTTAGCTGCAGAGAGGACATGCATTACGTCAGTAAACTCCAAAACTAACATAATTATTCCTCTAGGTTTAGAAGCATGAGGTTGTAGTCTACCAAGTCTATGAGCACTTTGGATATTTAATGCAGGGTCAGATGGAATGCCCAAAAGTTCCGGCAAGAATTTCTTCAGAAATAGAAGCATATCTGGACCCTCAAGATTTTCTGGCAAGCCATAAAGGCGCAAATTATTGCATCTATTACAATTTTCAAGTTCCTCCATATGAAGCTTTAAGCGTTGAATTTCCTGCTCCAAAAATTGAATTTTAAAGGAAACATCATGCAAGTCACTGATACGTTGCTCCATGTCTAAGACCTTTGCTTCCATACTGATCCACCTGTCCTCTATTTGTTGAAACTTCTCATTGTTCGTGGACATAAAAGACTTAAAACCTCTAATTTCATCCAAGATAATATCAAGAACAGGGTTTTGAGATGATAGAATTGGAGAAGGAGGGTCATTTTTGGCTCTTTTGGGTTTGGTACCTGTTGAAGAGGCTCTTGCCGAGTTTGAAGTTTCACTAGACATCTTGAAATAATGAGGAGAGTGAGAGGTCATTTCCAATGAAGGTTTCAATCTGCCCATAAGCTCAATTAAACGTTCTGAGACGTAAAGGGCTCCTGAAAAAAAAACTGTTCAAAAAGGATAATGTCAACCACCTGCCAGCACTCAGCTATTCGCTATATAATAGATAGTCTAAAAGCGATGGGGCAAGTATTAAATCACAAGCCACTTGTGAATGAGGCTAAGGGGTATGACCAAATTAAGGACAAACATGTCATAATCACCTTAAAAGAAGATAGAAGTGAGGTGAAACTTCTATCATTTATAAGCTGGATGAAGAATTATGTGGAAGAAAACCAATGCGGAGCAAAAAATATTGAGGCTAATAAGAAAAAACAGCATTTTTGACTATATGTGCTGACTGAAACATTGTAGGGGCACGATAGTCAGTACTAGTAATGCAAAGCAGTTATTTGGAGAGCAGGATGAAAAAGAAAAAAAAAGAAAAGAAAATTACATGTTGCAGCGCATTTAGAAGGCAAACTCGGGTTACCTCAGGTGTGAACAAGCCGAGCAGTCGACACAATATGGCGGCCGCCGCTCACATACTCCGTGAGTGAATCTCCCTTGTTCGCTCTCCGGTCCGCGCCAGCTGCTGGGGATGGAAATGCGGCTTAAAACAGCTCCTCACACCTTTATACAAGAGCGCCCGACATTTACAGTCCCGTTGCAGCGGATAAACAGGCTGAAATCCGGTAAGAAGCTCAGCCGTTACTCTGAGTTTACGAGGGAAGCTCCATCATCCTGCCGAGAGAGAACACGCCCCCCCATCTGGCCCTCTTTTAACTTGAAGGTCCTATTGTGTCTGCTAGTGCGCCATCTGCCGCCCTCTTCTCTTCTGCTCCAACCAGTGTGTCGACATGTTGACTGGCCACTCACAACAGATGGATGGCAGAGCCTGGTTATTAGCAATCTGTATAACCTGATTCCTCCCTGGGCGTCAGGAAATGTAACATATTTATTCCTTACATAGTAAAATATAATATAATTTCCCTGTGCAGTATGAATTTTTAATGTCTTATCTTGACTACCTTATTCCACTACCTATATCCTATCCTTACATTGTGCTGTTTTATTGGTATGCATATGTTCCTTATCAACCCCCTCTATTACCTGTGGTTGTGCTCAGACTGGTGTTTTTGCTTCTCTGGGCATTTCCTCGTGCAATCGGAGCCATTGGAAGTTGGTTCTGAAACCCAGGGCCACAGCTGGTGCCTCTGTCTCTTTCCCCAGCTCTTTGAGGTTAAAAAAGCAGGCAGACAGACTTCGAAAGAGAAAGGGTGGATGAGGAAAGGGGAGAAAGAGATCTGAAAAGGAGAAGAGTAAGAGGAGCGATAGAGAATGGATGAGTGAAAAGAAAGAGTTAGAGAGAGTAATGGAAGGGGCCGGGACTGGTTTGAGCATTTTGGCCAGGACTGCTTTTGCTTCCCATTCTGTTCCCATGTTCCCATTGCATGCCATCAGTGAGCGATATTTCTTATGTCATGCTAACTAATGTCATTGCCTGCCCAAACATATCAACTTTATCTCTGAAACAGGATATTTCCCATGGGCTGGTTTATGGCATGTATTTCATGGACTTGTTAATATACACTGATGCTATTTTTTTAGGCATATATTTCCAATCTCTGTATACGTTTCTCTTCTTAGCTTCAATGGCCCCTGGTGCCCACTATACCGCCACCAATACACAATATCAGGAAACATAGTGCTAGCAGTAATTCAAAGCTCTATCATCCATTGAACAGGTAGGCCTTTTATTTTTATCTAAAGTCCTTTTTCATTTTTTTAAATCCTTTATCTTTTCTTAAAATGCTTATTGGCTAGCAAATATCTGTCTCTGAAGTTATAAAGCACAAATATAATTATATATATACGTTTTAACGTTTGTGTTAGTAATCACATTTACCCTCACCCCCACTGTCACTAAACTGTTTTTTTCCATTACTGTTTTCACAAGGTGCTAGTTGTAAGCAGACACGTGCAGTACCTTTAGCAGCAGCAGACTCTAGGGGTGTATCCACAAAGTAAGTATCTGTGATAAGGAGAGTTAAGACTTGATTATATATTATTTAGTTTATATACTAACTAAGAACTGGCAGTATATACTATTTTAATATTTAATTTCTCTGTGCTAAGGTTTTAGTGGTAGTTTTTGTACAATGCACATCATTTCTGTTTTGTCCATATACACAATCTGTAATGTCAAACAAACTTATTATATCACCCTTTCCTTTTAGCATCTGGGTACTAAGACACTGTCACTGACAGTGATGCCTCATCATCCAGAAGTTGAGGATGAATTGTAATCCTGGGGGAAACCCTATCTTCCCCCAAGGTGCCATGTTTCTGGCTGCCATGCCTGAAGACTAGGAGATTGTTGGCCGTACTATTTTAATATCTTGAAAGACAATAAAGAATCTCTACAAGACATGCTGAAGTTGTACTCTGAACAACTGTGTGTGGCAAGAAAGGAGGATGCAAGGTTAAATGCCTCAGCCAAATATATGATACAGGCCATATAACAGGTGTCTGTGCAAGTCTGCATGGCCAACTCAAATACCTCAGACAATTAATACCCAACAGAAGCCTTCAAGGCCCACATCTTCACTTCACCAGACTCCACCAACAACCCATCTACATAACCCCACACCCACTTACTGCAGCTCCGCAACAACAGTACAGTCTCAACCTCCTGTGTGTAGCTGGTTATGTGTGCACACCATTTGGGAATTACTGGAATAGCAACAGCAGGGTTGAGATTAAGCATGGGCGGAAAATCCGTTACGCTCGCGGATTTTGCGGATTTTCGGTAAATTCGCAATCCGCGAACGCTCGCGAATTTACCGGAAATTCGCACGCAGCGGATTTTTTTTTCTTGCTGATACAATTTTGCGGCGCGCAGCGTTTACTTACCGTCATTCAGCGTTTGCCGAGTTGTTTTTCTCGATATTTTGCGAGTGCTGCGCCATTTTGGATCTTGCTGCGGGATCCAGCGGGAATTTGGCGAGCGCAATTACGTCATCGCGGCTTGCCAACTTGCACAGCGAGAGTTTGTCAACGCAAGTACGCCGTGATCACGTATCGCGGGACTTCGCAATTGCGACCTTGTAGATGCGGCGAGCAGCAACAATCTCGCACTCGCGAAAATACAAAATTTGCAATTCTGCACAAGAAATCCACCAGCAAGCAGAATAAACCTTCTGGAAATGATGATTTTTATCTGAATAACTCCTCAGGTTGACATTTGCCTGCACTTTTTTGCGAGAAGTCCATTTTGGGGAGAAGGGGGGTGGGAGGAAGGAAGTGCCCCACAGTCTTCAACTTCCTGTTCCTGTCCAGCAGGCTCCTCCCAGTGCTTTGTCCATCTCCTGGTCACTTTTCATTTGGATCTGGAGCTGGAAGGATTACTTTTTGTGGATGCTGCTGGATATTTGGATTTGAGGCCTTTTTGACTTTCTTTGGATCACTTTTGGATTAGAAATTTCACAAGTAAGTTTGTTTGGGGCAGAATAGTTGCTGCAACTACAATTTTGGAATTTTCGATTTTTGGGCTGTTTTGGGGCCTTTTGCCCAGGGGTACTCAGTGGTGGGTGGACTGAGTCTTTCTGTGGGGTATTTTGAATTTAAACATCATGGAGGGGCTGGATGGCTTGGGATTGTGATGATTTTTCTGTGATTTTCGTTTTTTTGGCCTGTTGTTGTAGCCTTTTCACCAGGGGTAGTGAGTGTTGCATGGGCCTAGTCTTTCTGTGGGGTGTCTTGAATTTAAACATCATGGCCTGGATGGTTTGGGATTGTGCTGATTTTTCTGTGTTTTTGGATTTTTTGGGGTGTTCATGGGGACAGGCCATGTGGGTGGGGGCCATTTTGAGTGCTGGTACAGGCAGGCCATGTGCTGGGAGGCAAGTGGCTTTTTGAATGCAGGCAGTGTTGTTAGGCCTGCAACCATTTTGCCTAGTTTTCAACCTTTATGCCCAGGGGTAGTGAGTGTTGCATGGGCCTAGTCTTTCTGTGGGGTGTATTGAATTTAAACATCATGGAGGGCCTGGATGGTTTGGGATTGTGCTGATTTTTCTGTGATTTTCTTTTTTTTGGCCTGTTGTTGTGGCCTTTTCACCAGGGGTAGTGAGTGTTGCATGGGCCTAGTCTTTCTGTGGGGTGTCTTGAATTTAAACATCATGGAGGGCCTGGGTGGTTTGGGATTGTGCTGATTTTTCTGTGTTTTTTGATTTTTTGGGGTGTTCATGGGGACAGGCCATGTGGGTGGGGGCCATTTTGAGTGCTGGTACAGGCAGGCCATGTGCTGGGAGGCAAGTGGCCATTTTGAATGCAGGCAGTGTTGTTAGGCCTGCAACCATTTTGCCTAGTTTTCAACCTTTATGCCCAGGGGTAGTGAGTGTTGCATGGGCCTAGTCTTTCTGTGGGGTGTCTTGAATTTAAACATCATGGAGGGCCTGGATGGTTTGGGGATTGTGCTGATTTTTCTGTGATTTTCTTTTTTTTGGCCTGTTGTTGTGGCCTTTTCACCAGGGGTAGTGAGTGTTGCATGGGCCTAGTCTTTCTGTGGGGTGTCTTGAATTTAAACATCATGGAGGGGCTGGATGGCTTGGGATTGTGCTGATTTTTCTGTGATTTTCGTTTTTTTGGCCTGTTGTTGTGGCCTTTTCACCAGGGGTAGTGAGTGTTGCATGGACCTAGTCTTTCTGTGGGGTGTCTTGAATTTAAACATCATGGAGGGCCTGGATGGTTTGAGATTGTGCTGATTTTTCTGTGATTTTCGTTTATTTGGCCTGTTGTTGTGGCCTTTTCACCAGGGGTAGTGAGTGTTGCATGGGCCTAATCTTTCTGTGGGGTGTCTTGAATTTAAACATCATGGAGGGCCTGGATGGTTTGGTATTGTGCTGATTTTTCTGGGTTTTTCGATTTTTTGGGGTGTTCATGGGGACAGGCCATGTGGGTGGGGGCCATTTTGAGTGCTGGTACAGGCAGGCCATGTGCTGGGAGGCAAGTAGCCATTTTGAATGCAGGCAGTGTTGTTATGCCTGCAACCATTTTGCCTAGTTTTCAACCTTTATGCCCAGGGGTAGTGAGTGTTGCATGGGCCTAGTCTTTCTGTGTGGTGTCTTGAATTTAAACATCATGGAGGGCCTGGATGGTTTGGGATTGTGCTGATTTTTCTATGATTTTCTTTTTTTTGGCCTGTTGTTGTGGCCTTTTCACCAGGGGTAGTGAGTGTTGCATGGGCCTAGTCTTTCTGTGGGGTGTCTTGAATTTAAACATCATGGAGGGCCTGGATGGTTTGGGATTGTGCTGATTTTTCTGTGTTTTTTGATTTTTTGGGGTGTTCATGGGGACAGGCCATGTGGGTGGGGGCCATTTTGAGTGCTGGTACAGGCAGGCCATGTGCTGGGAGGCAAGTGGCCATTTTGAATGCAGGCAGTGTTGTTAGGCCTGCAACCATTTTGCATAGTTTTCAACCTTTATGCCCAGGGGTAGTGAGTGTTGCATGGGCCTAGTCTTTCTGTGGGGTGTCTTGAATTTAAACATCATGGAGGGCCTGGATGGTTTGGGATTGTGCTGATTTTTCTGTGATTTTCGTTTTTTGGCCTGTTGTTGTGGCCTTTTCACCAGGGGTAGTGAGTGTTGCATGGGCCTAGTCTTTCTGTGGGGTGTCTTGAATTTAGACATCATGGAGGGGCTTGTGGTAAATATTTGATTTACCGTCTTAATTTCTATGCAGGTAAGTACTTAATCAATAATAACTCAATCGGGAAGAAAGACGCAGAGTCCGTAGTGTTAGAGTTCTTAGGGGTTTTATTCCTTAAAAAGGAATGGTCATGACCGGATATCTGGTTCCTGCCACCACTGGGGGTGCAGGAAGGGATAGAGCAATATTTTATTGACAATACATAGCTTATATACTTGAGTTACATTATAGAAACCAATATAGTAGGCGTAACAGCTGAGAGAAAACAAGATAAAACACACACGTGGTAATAATACGTAATTAGAAGGCGTGAACTAGGCGTGAACATAGAGGTGTGTGCTAGAAACGTCATGAGTAGGTGTCATAAGTGGGTGGCAACAAAAAGCAGAATGTTGCAATGTCAGCAGAAATCTGAGGCCTGGATGCGCGCCCAGCTGCATGACGTGTGATTGACGTGGAACTGGAGGGTGCAGGGGACTTGACATTTACAGTGGCGGAAAGAGACAGAAGTCTGGCATGTCAGATCAACTCGTACCTCTATCATATCTGATATCTGATGTTTGGGAACCATACTATCTGGGCGGAAAGGTCTCTGGGGCAGAAGCTATTCTATACTGACTGTGAGTGCGTGTATAAGCGTCTAAGAGTCTGCATGTGGAGCGTGGGGCATGGGCCTTCCATGGTAACAGAGGCTATGAATCACTTGCACGGAGACAGTAAGGCCAGGCCCTTCGCTCTGCAGCTGGGGGAATGTTTACTTAAACTAGTAGGCAGGAATGCATTTTCGGAGAGGGAAACAGATAACTTGAAGGTTGAATTCAATCTTGGCAGGCAGCAGGCTGAGCTAAACGCGGTGAGCCGCGCAAGGAGTAAGGCAGAGGTCACGGGTACAGAGACAGCCTGGGCTGAGGCCTTTCAGAGTCAGAAAGCAGAAAAAGGCTCGATGGCAGAATTCAGGGCCTGCTTCGCCAGAGCTGAAAAACGTGTAAAGTACACCACAAAAAGACGTTGGTATGGCATACTTAGGAACGGACTATTCAACCCATTTTGGGTGGGTCTGAAAGAGGACATGTTAACGTTGGACGCAAATGTATTTGCGTCTTCATAGCTGGCACAGGAGGGAAGTTACATGCACTTTAAGCTCGTACATGGAAACGGTGGGGTACACGATAGGGAACATAACTTGACCAAAAATGTATATTTCCTCATTCCCTCCTTGTTCCCTACGGACCCTTCATGATATCTCGATCCTCATGAATCGATCAGTCTGTTCTTGTAACATCATTTGCTCGTCTCTCTTCCGTTGTCGGTTTGAGAGAAAACTGGAATGTTCAATGCACGATGTGGCACACAGTCCACAAATCGCTGGCCCACACTGTAGGCACAGGCAGCAACTGAATACTATGACGAGGCCAATACCTAGGAAGGATAGGATCTTCCATCCCCAAGCGGTTAACGTTGTCCAGAACCAACCGGACCAAGTCCAGGTACCTGGATTCTGATGTATCAAACTTGCAATCTTATGGAGACGTGTAATAGCTTTGTATACAGATGGCGCGTTTTCTGGAATGAAAACACAGCAACTTGACCCGATGACCTTACAAGCTCCACCTCTATCTGCCAAGATGACGTCAATAACAAGACGATTTTGAAGGACAACAATCCGCATAGCAGACTGCTCCTCTGTTAAGTTACCTAGGGCGGAGGCAGTTTCATGTACTACTGCTTCGAGTGTTCTAGTTAATCTACGTATTAATTTACTGTTTTGGACGGGACCTGTGAAGAAAAAGAATCCTTTATTGAAATCTGTGTATTGCTCCCATGCCGTTTCAGTATAGTCGACAATCGGGAGATCTCTTCGGAATCTATCTTTTACTAGATTTGTATTTCTATGATAATCAGGAGGAGCTAGGAAAACAGGGGGCAGAAGGAAAGCAATGTAACAGGTACAATCCCAATCTGGAGGTAAACGTATGTATGCGGTATGGCCACAAACAAAGTAGGAATGACGTGTAGCTCGAAATGAGGACCTACCCATATCAGTGAATTCGACCACAGTAGTACATTTACTATGACCTAAGTGTATTGAACCTTTCTTTCTAACACAAAGATGACCAGTGACTGGTAATACTGACATAGCGGGGAGAATGGGTGCAGCTTCGGACTCGATAGTAAGGATCATGAGGTTAACTGTGTAATTACCTAATCCATATACTTCGTTTTCTAGATCAGTTCCTATTCTAACGGATCGTCCACTTCCATCAGGGTAACAGACGTCGAACAGAACTGAATTCAGGTTTCCCCAAACCCAGCCCCCCTCGCTGGTAACAGCAATATCAGAATCAAAAGAATTAATCAATCTACTCCATGCACCACAGGAGCCATTGTGAGTGAACGGATATGGAAAGAGGGGCAGAACTCCCTTGTATTTCTGATGGGGAGGGAGTCGGCCACATATCCAACAGTTTGTAGCATTGCTCGTCTGATGGGAGTGATGTAACATGCTAATGAATGTGTTGTTGCGCAGCGCAAGTCTGTAAGACAATTCGTGAGGCGGTAATGTACTAAAAGAATGTTCAGCAGAAACATTGTAAGCAGATTGTTCACGCTTGAAGATAGGGTAGTATATGGGAAGCAATATACTCGCCACAGTAATCAGAAAACTTAGAAAAAACATAATTAATAATGTCACTATACAGTGGCTGCGGAGTGATTTGCAATATGCACGTTTCTTGAATTGTCTCTCTCTCTCTCTATCTCGATCTAGGGGATACATGTCAGAAACTATTTAACCGATTCACCTAGGGGAGGACTTAAACAATTAAACTGTCTGACTTGCTAGATCGAAGCTTCAGTTTATACTCCTCTTGGGGAGTTTTCTCTCGTTCGGGAACTTTAAAGTCAATAGGTTCGATACAGTCTTTGGAGGGGCTGGACGAGTCAGGGTCTGGTTTCAGTTTGTTGCATTTTTTAATATGACTCGTATGTATCCACCCCTTTCTGCCTTCCACCTTGATTGCTGTCCTCGTAGTGAGAAGGACGGTCTTCGGCTCTTTCCAGCGGGGCTCCAGCGGACTTTTCCTGTCAAAGTTCCTTATTAGGACGGTGTCACCTGGTCGGACATCGTGCGGCTTTACATCAGTGTTGTCAGGGAAGGCTGCGGCAACCTGTGAACGACATGATTGGAGTGCAGACATCAAGGAGGCAAGGTAATCTGTCAGCATATTACAATCGACATCAGTAATTTTCTTAGGCATGGGCGTCCCCCACATATTCGGTGGTCTGCCAAAGACCACTTCGTACGGGGATAGTCCTGATCTCGAATGGGCAACCATTCTCATGTAGAACAATGCAACTGGCAGGGCGACTATCCAGTCGACCCCTTTCTCTTTACAAACTTTGGCAAGGCGGGTCTTTAATGTCTGGTTATGCCTTTCTACAAGGCCTGCGGCTTCGGGATGTCGGACACAATGGAATCTCCATTGATATCCTAGCAGAAGGGAGACATGCTTCATGAGTTCGGATGAGAACGGCTGTCCGTTATCTGAGTACACGACACGAGGCAAGCCGTATCGTGGGGAGAATTCTCGAACCAGCTGCCTGGCAGTGGTCGGGGCAGTGTAATCTGAGACTGGGTATGCTTCGGTCCAACGGGAAAGTGCACAAACAACTACGAGGACATATTTGAATCCCCGACAACGGTCCATCTGGATATAATCCATCTGGAGGACTTCAAAAGGGTGATCGGGAGGATGAAATCCACCTTGCTCTACAGGAACGCTTTTACCGGGATTGAACTGACAACAGATCATGCAAGTACGCACTTTCTGTTTTGCTGCTGCTCGTAAGTGTTTGTTGTACCAGAGATTCTGTAAACTGTCTAACATAGCTTTCTCTCCTAGATGTGCCGGACTATGTGCTGTATTTATCATGATTTGAACCATTGAGTCGGGGAGAAACCATGTAGATTTCCCCTTCGTGACCCATCCTTGATCTGTCTGGATCCCTCCTAGTTCAGTCCATTTCTTTATTTCATCTGGAGTGGCATGTGTCTGAATATCGATTACATCTAGGGTGGGATCCCTGACTGTCATACACTGTGTTGGTACTATTGTCTTTGTCACATCGGTAGTCTGGGTGTGAGTCAATGCTGTATGTTTTGCTGTCTGGTCTGCCAGGTCGTTACCCTGGGAAACAGAATCTGTAACTTTAGTATGTGCTTTACACTTCATGACTGATATGCCCGAGGGCAGATGTATTGCTTCTAACAGTGCTTGAATAAGGGGACCGTGTTGGATCTTGGCACCATGAGAGGTCAAGAAACCTCTTTCTTGCCATAACATGCCGAAGTCGTGTACGACTCCGAACGCATAACGGGAATCAGTGTATATGTTAACATTTCTGTTCTTGGCTAGTATACAAGCTCGGGTCAGAGCGATGAGCTCCGCCGCTTGAGCAGACAGTGCGTCAATACGATGTGTTTCTTTAACTTCAGTTTCAGTGGTCACTGCATACGCGGCCACTAATTCTCCTGTACTTGTTCTCATGCATGAACCATCCACGTAAAGTGTCAGGTCTGGATTTGTCAGTGGGACATCTGTTAAGTCTCGTCGAGGCTTTGTTACTGCATTAATGATCTCTATACAATCATGCGGGGCTGGATCTGTCATAATTGTAGGTAACAATGTTGCGGGGTTCAGAATGCTGTAGCGTCTGATTTCTATGTGTGGCTGGAACAGTGTCAATTCATAACCTGTCAGTCGTGCTATAGTCAAGTGCTGAGTCTGAGTTCTGTTTAAAAGAACCTCTACAGAATGTGGAACTTGTACCGTTAATTGATGTCCTAAAACAATTGAGTCGCTCTGTCTGATTGCTAGCGCTGTTGCTGCTACTGACTTTAAGCACGCAGGGAGTGCCTGGGCTACTGAATCCAATGTACTTGAAAAATAAGCGCAAGGCTTATGTGAACCTGCTTGATCTTGAGTGAGGACAGACAATGCTGTACCCTCACGTTCTGTAACAAAAAGTGTAAAAGGCTTGCTGTAACATGGTGTCGCTAGAACTGGTGCTTGACATAAAGCTTTCTTTAATTCTTCAAAAGCCTGCGTATGTTCCTGAGTCCAAGGGAGGGCAGTCGAAGTCGCTGCCTCCTGTGTTGTTAACTGAATCAGTGGTTTAGCTAGAAATGCATACTGGGGAATCCATTGTCTGCAGTACGAGGTGAGGCCTATAAAGGCCCGCACTTCCTTTTGTGTCTGGGGTTGTGGCATATTTACAATTAACTGAATGCGATCGGGAGTGAGCTGTCTCCCCACTTTGGACAGCAAGTGACCCAAGTACACAACTTGCTGAACACAGAATTGTAGCTTCGAAGGAGACACCTTGTGTCCCTTGTCGGCCAGAAAATGTAAAACTGTCAGTGATGCTTGTTCACATTCGGGCTCACTTCGTGCGGTGATCAGCAGATCATCGACGTATTGCAGTAAGGCAGTGTTAACTGGCATTATGATACAATCAAGTTGTCTTTTCAGTGCTTGACTATAGATGCTGGGGCTTTCTGTGAATCCTTGAGGTGCGCGTGAAAATTTGAAACTTCGTCCATTTAAACTGAATCCGAAGAGATATTGGCTCTCTGGATCAATAGGTACACTGAAGAAGGCGTTCTTGAGGTCAATTACAGTAAAGAACGTCGCTTCTGAATCAATAGCAGTCAATAAGGATGAGATGTCGGGAACCACAGGGTACTGTGGAATAATGCATTTATTCAGTTCTCTTAAATCAATCACCAGCCGATATACTGGCGGTGCATTGGGATCAGTACGTTTAAGAATCGGAATGATGGGTGAATTACAGATATTGGAGTCGGTCTCTACGACCACTCCTTGGGCAATGAGCTCTTCAATGATTTCCAGTAAAGCCACTACAGCATCGGGTGGTAACTTGTATTGTCTGATTCTGGGTAAAACAACACCTGGTTTGAGTGTAACACGGTATGGTGTAATGTGCATACAACCTACATCAGTTGGGCCTTTTGCCCACAAGTGATCTGGTACATTTTTCAACCTGACATCAAACTCTCGTAACACGTAATGACCCTTAAAGTCTCTTAAGAAAAGTCTAACTCCTTCCGGAGAACAGCAGATCACGGCTCCTAGAGCCTTCAACGTTTTTATTCCTAACAGATTTTCTGGACAGGATTTCGTAAGTAACAAGTCTGTAACACGTGATAATGGACCCACAGCCAGGGGAACGGGTTTCGATACCTCATTTACAATAGGCTGTCCTGAAAAACCAAGGGAAACATTCTGTTAGCCTGAGAGGGGTGCCCCTGGGACTTCATCATGGCTGATTGTGGTGCGACTTGCCCCTGTATCAATTAAAAACTTTCTGTCTTTTCCCAATACTTGACTGTGTACATAAGGACCCTCTTGATCTACAGGGATTTCAATAAGAGGCAAGCCACCCTCCCTCTCTAGGCTGTTTCATGTGTATCGTGGATAATCGGGATAATCAGATTGGGCATACTGGTACATCTGTTGCGAAACTTGTTGAGTCGCGGCAATGGGCTGTGGCTGTGACTGTGACTGTCTCTGTGGTACCGCTACTGTCTGTGCTGCATGTGGTGACACATGCATAGGCTGTGTATTCTGTGAAGACTGATGCTGACTATGATCTTGTCTAGGCGGATGCGGTCTTTCTTTAGTTTTACCTGTCGCTATATTATGTTTCAGGACTGGGCATTCATGTACGTAGTGACCTGGCTGCTTACAATAATTGCATGTCCCTTTAACGGGAGCTGTGGCGTGACCTGTCTGGGTCGTACCCTTTCTCTGACCGTCGGCTGGAACCGACTGGGCTACTAACATTTTCATTTTCGTGTCTTTCATGCGTTTCTGTTCCTGATCCTGTTCTTCTCTAATTCTGTTCTGATGATATTGTAACATCTGTAACATCTGGGATGGCGTATTTGCCTGCCATGTACTCTCAACCTTGTATACACGGTTTTTAACTGCTAACAGGGAATTCTCCACTAACTTTGATACAAAAAGATGCGGGTACGACTCGCTACTTGGTTTAAGACCACTATTAATAATGAAACATTTCTCGAATCTTGAATAGAAGTCACTAGTATCTTCATCGGGTTTCTGTTTACATGCTGATATTGCGTCCCAATCTTCCTTTCTAGTTGTCAGTAATCTTGGGAGAACCTGTACTATCAAACCTGGTAATGCTTTAGTTTTCTCCCCAAGGCCTAGCCCTGGGGTACGTTTTTCCTCCTCTTCTTCTATTTCTGCCCATACAATCTTTTTGTCTCCCACTTCCCATTCTTTTTCCTTGAGTTTCTCGTAGATGCCCGTGGGCAGCAGTACCTTTAACATTTTCATGATATCTTCATATGTGTAATCCCCCATCAATAACATGTCTTTAAGTTCTCTGTGAAAACCTGCAGGGTCTTTATCATGACAGGGTACTAGTTTCTTCATTTCCAATAGTTCTAACTTGGTCAGAGGTGTGTGTACATACACACGTTTCAGATTATTATCGGTACCCATGACTGGATGTACTTCTCGTAAGGGGGTCCTGACTTTCAATGCCATGCAGACGCTCCATATGGTACATTTTTCTTTCTGGGGGCGGAGCGGGAACGTATTCGGAGCTTAAGAACGTGTTATATCTGTGCCGTTGTTCTAGAATTATTTGAATTAACTTGGTACTTAGGCCTCTCCATCTATCCATGAGTAGTGCTTCTAATGTATCGTGTAAGGGACCTGGGTCAGAATGTTGATATCTGAATAACGTGAGAAGGTGCTGAATCATGTATACACCTGCTAATTTCTGCTCGTCTGGGGAAAGGTTCAGGAATGTCTGCGCTACTGTGTCATCATTGTATATGTTCGGATTGTCAGCCCATAGTACAGCTGACCGGGCTAGTTCTTGTTCATCCATAGAATTGAGTACATGGTACCCCATTCGTTCTCGAAGCCTTTTATCAGTCTCCTGGAACTGATGTTCAGGAGAATTCGGTTTTGTTATGCCAGAGAGAAAAACTCTCTTGCTTTCTGGACGAATGCCTTTCCTAAGGTAAGTTCCCTTACCTACATATGCTATCGTATCTGTAGTTTTTTCTGGTTCTTCAGGTTCTTCCTCCTCCTCGGAGGAAGCTTTTTCTTTCTCTTTTTCGTGTATTTCTATTACTGCTTTTCTTATTTTTCTGTACATACTGGCTATGCAACCCCCTTTATCATGTTTTCCTTCAGATATATTTTGACCCCACTTGTTGAGTCCATCTAATTCATCCTGTTCTGTCTCAGGCCTGTCTTGTTCTCTTATTAGGCAATTTATGAAAAAGCGTAGTATATATGCTTGAGTGTCAACTTTCTGATGTGCCATGGCCTCCTTAATACTGTCAGGGTCTTCCCCAGTTCGGACAAAATTATATATTCTATCTAGGTACTCTTTCATTCCTGCGAATAATATTAGGTAATCTGTAGCTTGTCGTAAGCGTAGCGATGCTATCATCATTCTATCGTCTTTGCCGGGTACTGGATCATATCTGCAAACTGAAAGCGGTTCTTTGAGTATGTTAAGGCGGGGTGATTTGAGCATAAGAGGGTTCTGCATATCCCTAAGGTGTAATCTGTGTGTTGGTGGCGGGGTCTGGTAACCCCCGGTCGCGCCTCCTGAGGCGGAGGCTTGGGCATTATCTCTCTGTGGAGTCTGTATCGGTACTTGAACTTGTCTTTTAGTAGGATCAGGTAGAAGCGGTTTTGGTATATCAGTTTTAGGTGCGGGAAGTGGTGGAGGTGGAGGAACGATGGGCTGTCGAACGGGGAAACCTGGTTGCGGTAATGGAGGGATATGGTCTGGAGGTGGGTTGCCACCCCCGTCACCGTCAGTAGGCGGGACGCGGACAGGCAGATTGGTGTAAGCGGGTGCTACATCCTCTAGATAAGAATTCAGGAATATGTCTTTAGTGGTTCTGTGAGTTACTTTAGTTGGGACCAATGGTGGCGGCAGATTTTTCGGTATTTCTGAAGTGGCCTCAGGCGAACCCTCGGCCACTAGATACATGCCATTTACGAGATTGTTTCGTGCGCGGTCTATTTGCTCTGATTTTACTCGAATCCCCTCAGTAACTAATTCGTTTTCTTGGGCTTTATCTGATTCTTTAAGTCTGTCTTCTCTACGGAGTGCTTTTTCAGCACGCTTATGTGATTCCTTACGCCAAAATTCTATGGCGTCTTTCTGAGATTGTCTGGCTTTTCCATAGTGCTTCTTCTACCTTCATGATGCACTCGGCATCCCATGTTCCGGTAGCGGGCCATCTGTGTCTTTCGTCTAGATGCTTAGTATAATCGGCCCATAAATCTAGATACAGTATGGCGTCTATGCCATGTTTATGGTACATGAAATTTCCAGGAGTGTCCCTAGGGGGGATAGGAATTTCTTCCTCTAGTATCCCTTTTCTAGTTCCTATCTGTTTTAACTTATTGAAAAACGGCATCTTGTTTACTTAATACTGAATGCTCAATCCTTGCTACTTAATACTGAATACAGCTAGTTACACACGAACACAATAATGCACAAAAACAGTCACTCATACAACGACATTAATCACATGAAAAACATTTAAAAACACCTATTACTACCCCCTATACCGGATGTACTGCTAAACAGCACAGATACACTGCTGAGAACAGTGCAAGAACTTGAATCATCGGATATACTGCTAAACAGTACAGATACACTGTCTAAAACAGTGCAGACCGGACTTGTGTACCCAAACCCGTCTAGATACGTCCCAGCAATGGTACTCACCGGGAAGCACGGAAAACAGAAGGCCTCGGAAAACTCGACTGGACTGGACCGGACTCGACTCGACTCGACACGTGGATACTTCGGAAAACTGGTGGGCCTCTTGACACCTCGGACCTTGCTTCTTTCGGCTAGGCTCTGGTCGGGATCCTCCGCGCTCCTCACCGCCTCGTCTGGGTGCTGATTGCAGTCTTCGTCGCCTCCGTGGGCCAGAAGGAGATACAGGAAATCCTGCCAGTACGCGTAGTTTCCGTCTAACTGATGGCAGGGGACAGAGCTTGCAACGCACCAACCGGCGCGTGAGGTGGGGGAGGGGTCCCTATTCGGGCGCCAAAATAATGTGGTAAATATTTGATTTACCGTCTTAATTTCTATGCAGGTAAGTACTTAATCAATAATAACTCAATCGGGAAGAAAGACGCAGAGTCCGTGGTGTTAGAGTTCTTAGGGGTTTTATTCCTTAAAAAGGAATGGTCATGACCGGATATCTGGTTCCTGCCACCACTGGGGGTGCAGGAAGGGATAGAGCAATATTTTATTGACAATACATAGCTTATATACTTGAGTTACATTATAGAAACCAATATAGTAGGCGTAACAGCTGAGAGAAAACAAGATAAAACACACACGTGGTAATAATACGTAATTAGAAGGCGTGAACTAGGCGTGAACATAGAGGTGTGTGCTAGAAACGTCATGAGTAGGTGTCATAAGTGGGTGGCAACAAAAAGCAGAATGTTGCAATGTCAGCAGAAATCTGAGGCCTGGATGCACGCGCAGCTGCATGACGTGTGATTGACGTGGAACTGGAGGGTGCAGGGGACTTGACATTTACAGTGGCGGAAAGAGACAGAAGTCTGGCATGTCAGATCAACTCGTACCTCTATCATATCTGATATCTGATGTTTGGGAACCATACTATCTGGGCGGAAAGGTCTCTGGGGCAGAAGCTATTCTATACTGACTGTGAGTGCGTGTATAAGCGTCTAAGAGTCTGCATGTGGAGCGTGGGGCATGGGCCTTCCATGGTAACAGAGGCTATGAATCACTTGCACGGAGACAGTAAGGCCAGGCCCTTCGCTCTGCAGCTGGGGGAATGTTTACTTAAACTAGTAGGCAGGAATGCATTTTCGGAGAGGGAAACAGATAACTTGAAGGTTGAATTCAATCTTGGCAGGCAGCAGGCTGCGCTAAACGCGGTGAGCCGCGCAAGGAGTAAGGCAGAGGTCACGGGTACAGAGACAGCCTGGGCTGAGGCCTTTCAGAGTCAGAAAGCAGAAAAAGGCTCGATGGCAGAATTCAGGGCCTGCTTCGCCAGAGCTGAAAAACGTGTAAAGTACACCACAAAAAGACGTTGGCATGGCATACTTAGGAACGGACTATTCAACCCATTTTGGGTGGGTCTGAAAGAGGACATGTTAACGTTGGACGCAAATGTATTTGCGTCTTCATAGCTGGCACAGGAGGGAAGTTACATGCACTTTAAGCTCGTACATGGAAACGGTGGGGTACACGATAGGGAACATAACTTGACCAAAAATTTATATTTCCTCAGGCTGGATGGCTTAGGATTGTGCTGATTTTTCTGTGATTTTCGTTTTTTTGGCCTGTTGTTGTGGCCTTTTCACCAGGGGTAGTGAGTGTTGCATGGACCTAGTCTTTCTGTGGGGTGTCTTGAATTTAAACATCATGGAGGGCCTGGATGGTTTGAGATTGTGCTGATTTTTCTGTGATTTTCGTTTATTTGGCCTGTTGTTGTGGCCTTTTCACCAGGGGTAGTGAGTGTTGCATGGGCCTAGTCTTTCTGTGGGGTGTCTTGAATTTAAACATCATGGAGGGCCTGGATGGTTTGGGATTGTGCTGATTTGTCTGTGTTTTTCGATTTTTTGGGGTGTTCATGGGGCAGGCCATGTGGGTGGGGGCCATTTTGAGTGCTGGTACAGGCAGGCCATGTGCTGGGAGGCAAGTGGCCATTTTGAATGCAGGCAGTGTTGTTAGGCCTGCAACCATTTTGCCTAGTTTTCAACCTTTATGCCCAGGGGTAGTGAGTGTTGCATGGGCCTAGTCTTTCTGTGGGGTGTCTTGAATTTAAACATCATGGAGGGCCTGGATGGTTTGGGATTGTGCTGATTTTTCTGTGATTTTCTTTTTTTTGGCCTGTTGTTGTGGCCTTTTCACCAGGGGTAGTGAGTGTTGCATGGGCCTAGTCTTTCTGTGGGGTGTCTTGAATTTAAACATCATGGAGGGCATGGGATTGTGCTGATTTTTCAGTTTTTTCGATTTTTTTGGGGTGTATAACTGAACTGATGTTCCTCTGTCTTCCATTGCTTTTAGGTGCGCAAGACTCGAGAGAACCACCAGTGCCAGGAAGAAGTCCTGCAGCGGTGTGTGTGTGCAGCATAACGTCACGCGACGTCACGTCTGGCCACAGACAACTCTGCAACTCGTGCAACTGCGGCCTGCTGTTCTGACCTGCTCTGAAGAAGATGGCCCCAAAAAAAGGTCCCCGTAGCTCCTCTTGCAAGAAAGTTGCCAGTAAGGAGCAGAAGAAGCAAGTTACCAAGGAGGCTGGTGTGCCGGCCGCCACGTTTTTTGGGAGTAAAAAAACAAGTACGCCTGCAGCAGCAGCGGGATCTGCTGGGGACCAAGCTGGGAGCAGCACCCCCGCTCCAATGGGCTCAGTGCCGCCACCACCACGCCAACTTAAGTCCAAGCCCTTGAGTGCTGCAGAGGCAGTCAGTGTACTTCTTCAATCACCATGGACCAGTGATGTTGGCTCATAGCAAGAAAGTAGCAGCAATGTCCCTGAATCAACACAGGTTGTTGTAACTCATCTGACAAGTGTTGAACAACCACAGCCGCAACAACAACCACATGTGCAAGTACAAGCCCAAGTACATGTGGAAGGAGAGGCAGCGCAAGGAGATGCGCAAGCAGAGGTGCATGGAGGGTCACAAGTGCCCACAATAGTTGTTCCTCCCGAAGTAGGGGCACATCAGGAAATCGACAATCAAGCCGAGGTATCATTTGAGGAAGCCACTCCTCCTGATGATCATTCATTGTCTTCCACATCCCTAGCAAGGAAAAGATCATGGGGGGTGTCTACATCTTCTTCAAGCCCACCTCCTTCTGATGATCTGGATGAAAATTGGGAACCACCACGGCCGTCTGAGAGTGAGGCACACCATGATCTGACAAAGGTACTTAAGCGTAAAAGGAAGGTCGTCGAAAAACTCATAGTTATGGAGTGTGATGAGGCTCAACAAGAAGTGGCGGATACTGCTGCTGATAAAGCCTCTCACAACGACGAGACAGTCATCATAAAGGTCTATGCAGCCCCAGCGGGCATGCAGCAAAGAGACATTTTGACCCTAGCCCGAGAAGCTGCTGAGCGTGATGATGATGTCGACGAGGAGGCAATGGAAACACAACAATCATTGGAGTTAACTAGTACACCACACGTACCGCTTCCATATTTCTTCCTCGCAAGAAGGGACCTCCATCCACCTCGACCTCAATTAGTGGTGGTGAAAGTGCACAACGTACTAAAGTTCGACAATCCACATCCTCCACTTCATCTGGCATTAGCAGCAAGACCGCCGCCACCAGTATCGCCGCCTCCTCCGGCCCCCACAGACAATTCAAGTCCCCAGCTTGGGACTTCTTTAGTGTTTGCCCAAAAAGGGAAAACTTCGCCATTTGTAGCATTTGTAAGGTTGCAGTTAGTCGTGGTAAGTTTGGTACCAACTATGGTACCGGAGTCCAGAGAGGTCATCTTAAGAGACAGCACGCTGTCCAATGGTTTGCGCACCTACAGGCGATCAAGGAAGCCCTAATTGCACGTAATGAAAACGTTGATTTTTCATCTGATGATGACGAGGAGGAAGAAGACGTGTCAAACACTTCACTTACACCCAGTACCCCTGTCAGCAGCACACCCCATGTGAGCCACACTAAGAGTGTGGGAGAGAGTGAGACACCAATGCGAAAAAGTTCATCAGCGAGCGTAACTGGGTCGAATATATCATCATTATCATCATCCCGTAAATGCTTGGTCCAGGGCAACATTAAAAAGATGTTGTTTACAGAAGCGTAATATGAACGCAACCACCCACTGACGCGTCTGTATAACACTAAGCTGGCTAAAATGCTAGCTCTGGACCTTCTCCCTTTTTCTTTTGTAGAAGGTGTTGGTTTTCTAGAATTAGTGGCAGCGCTCTGCCCTAAATGGAAGGTTCCTAGCCGGTTCTATTTTGCCAGAGTTGCGGTTCCAGCACTACATGAAGATGTGCTGGAGGTGATTGGGGCAGCTTTGCAGAAGAGTGCTGTTCACACTATACATCTGACAACAGACATGTGGACCAGTGGCGCAGGCGCTGATTACATGTGCATCACTGCACACTGGGTCTCTTTTTCAGGGGTTAAAGCAAAGCTAAACGCAGGTGTTGACCCGGACCAAGTTTTTAAAGCTGCTCAGAAACATGCAACACTAGCCATGTTTGGTTTGGAGAAATGTCACACAGCACAAAACATTTTGGATGAGTTTAACACAAAGGTCCTTGACTGGCTGTCCCCAAAAAAACGCCAGATTGGTTATGTTTCCACGGATAATGGCGCCAATGTAGTTAAGGCTATGGAGCTGGGTCAGTATTTCAGAGTGCCGTGTTTGGCGCACTGTATAAACCTGGTTGTCAAAAAATTCTTGAGTGATAAAGACAGTCCAGCGTACGAGGTAGTGGAGACCTGCCGAAAAATGTGCAACCATTTCAGCCATTCTTTTAAGGCCTGGAAGCATCTGAGGAGCCTGCTACATGAACGTAGAATGCCAGTGAAAGCACTCATCCAGGAGGTGGCAACACGTTGGAACTCAACCTTCTACATGCTTGAGCGTCTGTATGAGCAGTATACGGTACTCGATCACTATTTCTTAAAACAGGGTACAGCTCAGAAGGACCTGAGGATGGGTGTGGCGCAATGGGACATAGTTAAAAGCCTGACACGCAAGCTTCGTCCTTTTGAGGTCTTCACGCGTGCAGTCAGCAAGGAGGACTGTAATTTGGGAAAAGCTATCCCATTGTTGTACATGCTGGAGCACCAACTGAAGGAGGTGCGTTCTGTGTTTCAAAAAGATGAAAAAAAACCAGACCCTTTTGTTTTGGCGGAGAAATTATTAGAGCGCCTACAAGGTGATGAACGTCTTAAAATGATCCACTCAAACCAGCATTGCATTTGTGCTACTATTCTGGATCCACGCTACAAAAAGGCGCTGGCAGGCCGAGCATTCTTTCCTTTTGCTGATGAAGATGTTACAAAGTACAAACATTGGCTAGCCTTGTCAGCCAAGAGGTTTGAAAGAGAACGGCAGAAAAATTGAAGGAAAAGGCAGTACATCAGCATCAGCAGGCCATCCCCAGTCAAAACAATCCACTTCTGCACCTGTGGCTGTGGCACAAGTGACCTCTCAGCCGTTAAAGACACCGGCAACCGGATCATCTGCACCAGACACAACAGTAACATTGGAGGCTGAAGAGGATTGGCTAGCTCGGCTTGGGTTTGGTTCTCAAAAGGTCACAGCAACAGCTAAGCAAAGTGGAGGAACCTTGGAGGAGGACCTTGAGTCGATGGTGAAGGACTATCTGAATGACTCAACAGAGGTCTATGTTAATGCTGACCCATTGGCGTATTGGCATGGGAAAAAAGAATTGTGGCCACAGCTCTCCAACCTGGCTTTAAACTACTTGTCTTGCCCACTCGCAAGCGTGTCTTCTGAACGTGTTTTCAGTGCTGCTGGTGGCATTGTAACTCCCAAACGGAGCGGCCTCTCGCCCAAAAATGTGGAGAGGTTAACAATGATCAAGATGAATCAGCACCTCATGCCACCAGAAAGCACGCCGGATGAAGACGAGGTGGACAGCAACGTAGATGAGGGAATTTCTTCTCTGTCAGGTGACACTGAGCTCACCCTGCCTGAATTTGCAGAGTATGATGATGAAGCCTTATTCATATTCCTGGACCCTGACACCGAGGCCTGAAAATGCGACAATGAATCAATAACTTTCTTTTTCGTCCTTATTCACTTTTATTCCTGTGTGTCTGTCTTTCTTTGTTGTGCACAGTTAATATAATTCAAACTCTAATCACCTAATCACAAAAACAAGCCCATCAGCAGAACTGTCTTCACTTGTTTGCTTATTGATTTGAAGGTGCTGCAGTCTGCATTCCTCAGGTTCACAAGTTCAGAAGAACATGCTCCTCTATCCTCCTCCTCCAGACTCCTATTTCCATCAAAGCAGAGGGCTGGATTACACCCAATGAAGAAAGACTCAGCACTTGTGGGGGTGTTCTACTTCTTTGCGGGTGAGTTGACGGCTCTGGGGCCATTGCTGGGAAGCTCTAATACCGGATAAAAATGGTTTGGACCAAATCGGAGGCGGAATTTTTTGTGTGTTTTTGCTGACTTGCTTGCCTTTGAGGAGCTCTTTGGGGGGGTTCCGGGTGTTTGTGGGTGAGTTTTGGGGTCTGGGAGCACTGCTGGGACACTCTAATCTTGATTGCATTTGCTTTTCAGGAAATCCGTGGTGGAAAACTGGAGTTATGGCCTAGCTGCACAGCGCGTTTGGACCGAAGGCCGAGAAATATTGTAAGTATGAGATTTTCCTTTTGGGCTGTTTGGGGGTGGTGTGCTTTTTGGCGGGTGGGTTGGCGGGTCTTGGGGCATTCCTGAGAAGGTCTAATACCGGATAGAAGTGGTTGGGACAAAATCCATAAGGAAAAGCCTTTTGGCACTTTTTGTAACTTAGGGTTCGTTAGGGTTAGCCCTAGCAGCAGGATTGCATGTGTTTCAGGGTGTTCTAGATTTTTGCAACTGAGTTCTGGGGTCTTAGAGCACTCGTGAGAATGTGTAATTTTGGCTGCAAGTCATTTGAAGAAAATCCATGGTGGGAAAGGGGGGATTTGGCATAGTTAAAGAAAGCCTCTGCCACTATTCTTAACTTAGGGCTCGTTAGGGTTAGCAGTATTTCTATTGCATGTGTTTGGGTGGGGGGGTTTTCGAGTCTTGGAGCGATGCTGGCTATGGATACTTTTGCTTGCTTGCAAGTGGTTTGAATACAATCCACAGTGGGTAAGGGGGTATTTGGGCCTACTTTTACTTTCGAAGTACGTTTTGTCACCAGTTTTCTGCTAGGCCTCGTTTTTTGAGATCTGATTGGGGGTCTTCTACATTTTTGCGACTGGCTTTAGTAAGGGTCTGGGTGGGAGCACTGCTGGGAAGGTCTAATTTTGTTCTAAAACACAGTTTACAGTACACCTAGCTTGAGGGGAAAGATCCGCTAAATTAATTTGCCCATACTTATTTATCCTTCAAAAGGTGACTCAGACAGAGTACGCACTTTCAAAAATGTTGTACTGTCTATTAGAAAAATCAAAGTGTGACTTTTTGCACTACACAGCGTACATACCTTATATTTATTTATCAGTGCTGTTTTTCGTTCAATAATTACAGGCCGGGTTTCAGTCTGTGCAATGGGGAAAAAAAGGATGGAGTCAGGCTTCACATTAGCGAGCCGCAATTCAGCATCCGCCAGGCAGGCAGTGGACAGGGTGTCTTCTGATCACCAACATTGATGGACGAAGCGTCAGCTGGAATGGAGGAGTGCCGCTAATAAGAGGAATTGTTTGCTGCATGCAACTTACTTACCAAGTTCAACAGGACAACTACAACAATACAGATACAGTATCCATTCTTTTCTTCCATGAGTGTGTGTGACTGCATTTCTTGGATCTCTCTCTGCTTCTAAATTGATCCCTACAGCCATTCTATAGGTTTTACTTCGGCTGTTTTTTAAACCTAATTTAATGTAGCCCTGTACTGTCGCATTCTGTCATTCGCGGTTGTCGAAAGTACTACTTACTTTTCAGGAACAATGCATTCAGTAGTGCATGCACTTCCTTTATGTCATGTAAAAGATTTATGGTTAGCTTTGTACCCAAAAATTTCTTTATGTTCAATTATTGTTTGTCCATGCTGTGCTTTTTTTTTCTCTCAACAAAACCTACCCAAAAAGAAACCCCCATTCCCATCCATTTTACAAACCCTAACCCTCTTCCCCCGGGCTGTGTGGTTTTGCTTGATGTGTGACTAAATGACATCAATAATTCCACACACTTGCTGGGGAGGATAAGGTCATAGCAACAGGCTGGTGAAGGAATCCGAGGATATATTCTAGACTTACTCAGCTGCAGTACTATTTCTTGTAGTAGTAGCCAATGTCAAAGAAACCCTACACAAGTACAAGTTATACTATCAATACTTTACCATTTGTTAGGCTACATTGTGGCACTGTTCTAGTCTAGTGTACTGTCACCTGCTATATTCTCTATCGTACCGTTGTAATGCTACAGTAAGGACAAACCAGGTTTCATTTTCTTTTTTTCCATAGCCATGCAATTGCCACTGTGTCACACCACTAGTACCACCGCAATGAGGAGGAAATTTCATCCGCCCTGGATTGCCAACCTTAATCGCCATTTCCCGATGAGCCAGCCCTGGGCCTAGCCCTACTTTCAAACACAAATTACAGGTAAGATAAGCGTTTGGTTGGAGGTAGTATAATGGAGTATTAGGAGAGACGAGAGATTGACGGTAGTACTACTAAAGTCCTAGGACTATTCAGGAAAACAAAATTACTGTTAAACCCCTACCCACCAGACTCAAAAGCAGTAAAAAACAGGTATGGTCAGATAAAGTTTAAAAAAGTATATTTTTATAGCCCTAACAAAATAATCTCCCGCAAGACCCTCCCTAACCCCAACGATTGTCCTTCAAAAGTCCCCAAAAAACCCAACTCCTAATTCCCAACCCCCGAAAGTCTCTAAAAAAGGGGCAAGGGACACTACGGTAGGGTGCTTTTGACTTTAGCAGCCAGGGCATCATGCTCCTTGCGGAGGGTGGCATGTTCGAAGCGGAGGCCCTCCACCAAGTTCTTATAGCTTAGGACCTCCTGCTCCAGGTAGGACAGTCTGAGGCATATGCGGCGCCGGCGTGCCTTGCAAATCCAGTGGGGGGCAGCTGCTGTCTTTGCTGCTCGGCGGTGGCGTTTGGCTTTGGTTGCCCGGCTCCGTACCGCTGGAGCACTGCGCTGGCTGGCAGCCCGCACGGAGGAGGATGCAGCTGTCCCAGTGGACGTTGTTGTAGTACCAGACTGCGTCTCCTCCTTCTCCAGGGCCACCAGCCGCCGATATTCAGCGACAGTGGCATCCAGCCTCTGTTGCCGGCCCATTCGAGCCAGCTCCCTCCTCCTTGATGGTCTCTTGGATTTGGAAGGAGCAACTATATGAAGAAAGAAAGACATAGTCTGTAACCAATGCTCCTTAAGATTAACACAAAATGATTGAGCAGAAAGTTGTGTCACAGTACAAGTAGCAAATTGAAAGCACAGTACATAACTATTGAGGACAGCATCTATGTAACCTCCGACTTCTTCATCCTTGCTCTAACATTAGTGGGAGTTTAAGGAACACATTCTACGAGCACTATGGACTTCCATTACAGTTGACTATGACAGTACACCAGTCTTATTCTTCTTCTCTCTTGTTTAGGAAAATTGGTACGTTATCTTATGCAAGCCGGCATAATGCCAGCGCAGTGAACTTGCACCCGAGAAAAACAGACGCACACCATGGTGAGCGAGACAGACATGCGTTACTGTACCGGTCCAGTACATGCAGGTAGTGACGCTCTTACTTTTCTATTACGGGTGGCACTGAGAATACTCTGTTAAAAGGGCTACTGCTTAATTAATTTAGCTTTCACCCTATAGTGCAAATGAGTATTAGAAAAGGAAAATGAAGAAGCTAAATAATCTGATTATCTATCACTTCACATGGGATGTATTTGATGACATATGGGATGACTTTAGGTGCTTTGCTTATTATTGAGTGAACAGTGATACACCCACACATGAATGACGTACTACTACTAAACTAAAGTTATTAAGAGAGGTAGGGAGTGTCCACAGTAATAACCGGATATATGCTGTGCTTGCAGTTGCAATACAAACTACTGCTACTATTCATGGTAGTATTTGGACAAATTTACAACTTCTTTTCCTTGCCTTTCCTACACTGGAACGGACGTGCGGGTGCGGTGTTACATGCTCTTCAAAGTAACACTTAGTTCATCCAGTGACCGTCTACTCTCTCTAGATACACATATGCTATCTAAGAGTCAGATAGTACCATGAATGATCCAGGCATCCATCCATTCAAAGTATATGCACACATACAGTTTCTGTTTCACCCACCCAGGCTGTTCTCCTTCCACCCATCCTTGCTTCATCATTCACCCAGCCATGCACCATACCATATTCTTTCCTTCCCAGCCACCTCGGGGACCAAGAAAACACATATCATTCTTCTTTGCCAGTCATCACTACATTTCTCGTCCTTCCACACTTACTTACACCCTTCTTTCGCTTTTCGTTCATCCCATCCATCAAGTTCATCTCAGATCTGATTGGGATTCTTCTCGCCAAAAACTTCACAGCTAAGTCGAAGTACATTTAGAGGAGGCTACTACCTGGTTTATTTATAATACATCCGTGCAGAAAGCACACTCTGCAGTCTTCAATCTACATCCTCCTGGGGGACCTCAACTTCCACCTGGAGAACAACAACAACCGCAACACCAGCACCCTGCTCGACAACCTCGCCAACCTTGGACTCAAGCAACTGGTGAACACCCCCACCCACCTCGCCGGACACACACTCGACGCCGTCTTCTCATCCAGCAAAGACATCGCCTTCAGCCACGCCACGGAACTCCACTGGACGGACCACAGCTGCGTCCACTTCACCTTCAGAAGAACGACGATCCACCACCACCAGCAACAGGTTGCCCGAAGAAACTGGAACAAGATCACAGCCGACCAGCTTGCCGCTTCCCTGAGCCAGCACCCTCCTGCCAGCTCAGCGAACCCCAGCCAGGCCGCCGACAACCTCACGAAGTGGATCAGCAACTGCGCGGACGAACTCGCCCCTCTGAGGACCCCGCCCAGCAGACCCGGCAGCAAGAAAGCCCCATGGTTCACCGACGAACTCAAGAGCTCCAAGAAGAACTGCCGAGCCCTCGAGAAAGTCTGGAGAAAGGAACCTACACCGGACAACATGACAGCCCTCAAACTCGCCACCCGGAAGCACCACCAACTGATCCGCGCCGCCAAGAAAACTGCATTCAAGGACCGGCTGGACAACAACGCACACAACTGCAAGGAACTCTTCAACATCGTGAAAGAGCTCTCCAACCCCAACGCCGGAAACAACGACATCACCCCTTCGCAAGACCTCTGCAACTCCCTCGCCTCCTACTTCCACAACAAGATCGCGGACATACACAACAGCTTCAGCACCCATCCGACGCACGCCACAACCACAGCAACGCCGCCCACCACCACCCTCCGAGCCTGGACTCCGATCAGCACCGATGACACCGTCCGCATGATGAACTCCGTCCACTCCGGATCTCCGACTGACCCCTGCCCTCACCACGTCTTCAACAAGGCCGACGCTGTCATCGCACCCCACCTGCGGGACATTATCAACACCTCCTTCGACACCGCCACCTTCCCCGAGAGCTGGAAGCACGCCGAACTCAGCGCTCTACTCAAGAAACCTACAGCAGACCCCACCGAACTCAAGAACTACCGCCCCATCTCGCTACTCCCGTTTCCACCCAAAGTCATCGAGAAGACCGTCAACAAACAGCTGGCCGCCTTCCTCGAGACGAACTGATCCCTCGACCCCTCACAGTCCGGCTTCCGAGCCAACCACAGCACCGAGACCGCCCTCATCGCCGCCACCGACGACATCCGAGCCCTGATGGACAACGGAGAAACAGCGGCCCTCATCCTCCTAGACCTCTCCACGGCCTTCGACACCGTCTGCCACCGCACCCTAGTGCAACGCCTCAGCAATGTCGGAGTCCAGGAGAAGGCACTGGAATGGATCGTCTCCTTCCTCGACGGAAGAACACAGAGAGTCCGCCTGCCACCGTACAAGTCAGAGGCCACCGAAGTCATCTGCTGCGTCCCTCAAGGATCCTCGCTGAGCCCTACCCTCTTCAACGTCTACATGAGCCCCCTCGCAGCCATCGCACGCCAACACAACCGCAACATAATCTCCTACGCCGACGACACCCAGCTGATCCTCTCCCTGACCAACGACCCCGCCGCCGCCAGAGCCAACCTGCACGAAGGGATGAAGGAGGTAGCCGAGTGGATGACGACCAGCCGCCTGAAACTGAACTCAGACAAGACGGAGGTCCTCATCCTGGGCTCCACACCCACCGCCTGGGACGACTCCTGGTGGCGCCCCGCCCTGGGCACCGCACCCAAACCGACAAACCACGCACTCAACCTGGGCTTCATCCTGGACTCCTCCCTCTCCATGACCAGACAAGTCAACGCCGTCTCCTCGGCGTGCTTCAACATCCTGCGCATGCTACGGAAGATCTTCTGGTGGATCCCCACGGAGACCAGGAAGACCGTCACCCAGGCCCTCGTCACCAGCCGACTGGACTACGGCAATGCCCTCTACGCCGGAACCACCGCCAAGCTCCAGAAGAGACTCCAGCGGATCCAGAACGCCTCAGCCAGACTCATCCTCGACATCCCACGAAACAGCCACATCTCCGGACACCTGAGAGACCTGCATTGGCTCCCCGTCAACAAAAGAATCACCTTCCGTCTCCTCACCCACGCACACAAAGCCCTACACGATCAAGGCCCGAGCTACCTCAACAAACGAATCAACTTCTACGCTCCCAAACGCCACCTCCGTTCAGCCAGCCGCGCACTCGCCACCGTCCCACGCATCCGTAGAGCGACAACAGGAGGAAGGTCTTTCTCCTACCTGACCGCCAAGACCTGGAACTCCCTCCCGGCCGACCTGCGCCTGACCCAAGACCACCTCTCCTTCAGGAAGAAGCTCAAGACCTGGCTGTTCGAGCAGTAACGGCACCCCCCCCCCCCCTAAGCGCCTTGAGACCCAACGGGTAATTAGTGCGCTCTATAAATGTCCTTGATTGATTGATTGATTGATTCAATCTCAATAAGTAAGGAATATATAGCTTTCCTCTGCCCACCACCACCGTGTTATCCCTCACAGAATTGTCCGGCACTTCCTCCGCCTCCTCCCCAGAGTTGTCCTCGTCCAATGCCACCACCACCTCCACGCTGGCCCCGCCTCCAGATGTTCCACCTATAAAGTACATTTAATAATGTTAGAATACACCACTCACTACTATATAATAGTTGGTCTAGGAGGAAGAAAGAAATGTGAAAAAAACAGTATACAATTTAATAATTTGTGACTGTCTACTCTAAAGTAAAAATGTCCCTTTTTCCAGGGAAGACTGTTGTCTTGCTGCACTTTTTGGCACAACTGATGAATGCTTGCTTTTTATTTTGAACACGCACCACTTTTTCTCCTAACAGACAGAAGCTTGACTTCTAAGAACACGAGCAGGATCAAGTTCAAACCAGGTGAGAGCTCGGCTCGACCACAAGAAATGTGTCCAATTAATCGTCAGCACTAAGCACTTTTCCATTTTCAGTTAAACGTTTACTTTTATGACAAACTTGATTTTAATAAATGTGTTTACTTTTAATAAAGCTTTTAAACTTAAATAGACTCTGTGGTTTTTGGTCCTCCAGACTAGAGTGGATGAGCTAAAGGTTTTGCAATTTTTGCAAGCATGAGTCCGTGCCTCTGACATCATTGGGGATCAATCATCGCTGACTTTGGGAGCTAAATGACTCTGCCACACTATCTAGTCAGTAAGGAGATTGGGGGTTCAACTACAAAGTCTGTTATCACTGAGGTATGTGGAAAGTCTAACAGCACCTATTATAATTGATAAGCTAAGCAATGCATTATTTAGTGTCCATAGTTCTGTTTGTGCAGATTTGTCCCTGCAACAGTAGTAGAATGGATTGTCCTCCTATCCAAACCAAAAGTAAAGTAGTATCTTATTCTTTCTTGGTGGTCATTCACCTTTTTATTGTTGGCAATTGTCAAAGCATAAACATTTAGAAGACTTGAAAAGACATTATGGACAATCCCAGAGGACTGCACTCAGTGCATAGAGCTATTGCTCACTAGAATGGGAGTCCAATGGAATTGCCAAATGTGCAATCTTAGTTAGCTACACAGACAGACTAATAAGAATAATCTAGTAATACCACACAGAGTCATAGTCGAGGCAGGATAAGAATTTAGATCCAGTCTACAAGAAGATCAAAGACGATTTAGAAATAATCGAATGAGGAACGCTAGGAAAAAATAAGTAGTCTATATTAAAATTAAAACTTCCTGGGGCCAGCAAAGGAGCCCTCGCCTGCCCGATCCTGGCCTGCATCCTGAACAGCACCCTCCTCCTCCTCCTGTGTCCTCCTCTTGCCCCTGGGGGAAGCTGATGTACAACATGAAAGAAAGAAAAACAGAAAACATGGATGATATTTGTCAACCAAATCAAACATTTCAAAAGAAATAACAAAATATTTTGGCGAAATAGCAAATAGACAACTATTCCACGGGATATATTATTGACCAATCTCATGTGGTCTACTACGTTATTAGTATTGCTTGATTTGCGGACAGTCGAATTGGAAACTTCTTATGTAACTCACTAAACAAAGTACTAAAAAGGTTTGCCTAGGATTGGCGGGCAGCAGTCCGCAGCACGCGAAGTGACAGCCAAAGTCCATCGTGATTGCAGATCAGCATCAACACTAAAGTTTCCTACTACATTAACCAGTCATTAAAATACTCAGACTATCAATCCACCACCACTATTTCTTCTTATCGCCATGTGTACAAAGGAAGGACTGGACTTGAGTCTGTAGGGGCTGATTTAGAAGCCCCTTGCGGCTCTTTTGCTCCATTGTTGCGTGACTTTTGTGACGCAGCGGCAGCACAAAAGAGGCGCAATGGTGGGGCGTATATTAACAACGTGACGCATATGGGAGATGCATCACGTTGTAAAGCCCTGCGCCATCAGGGGGCGTTCCGGCGCAAGGGAGGGTGTTCCTGTGCAGGAACGCATCCTAAAAGTGGCTGAGGGAAATCTACAAGATTTCAATCACTCACTTTAACGACAATGATGCGTGACTCAAACCCTGCGCCTGCTTGAAGCAGACGTATGGCTTGACGCAGCATTGGGGAGATAGGGCACCCCAGAGCATTGATGGAGCTGTGCCATCGTTGCGACGCAACTCCAGCAATGCGCCGCCTTTACGGCACAGGTGCGTAACGCTTTGGTGACGTTTTGGGCCCATGGTGCACCGCATTGTAAATACGGCGCACCATGGGTGATGGTGGCGTGGCGCACAATTACTGGCGCATCCCTGCTACTTTGCAGGGATGCGCCGGTAATTCAAAATCTGAACCTTAGTGTGTAGCATTACGCAGTTCTTTAAACTACACTCATACATAATTTCACAGGCCAATGAAATGAACACAAAATCGAAAACAAATAAGCATAGTAGCAACACTACTGAGAAGGAGAGCAGTGCACCTGAAATGCACAGAAGATTTTGAAATATAATTTACCTACAATGTAATGAGCAGCATTATTGCTCTTGGTAAAAAACAAAAATTTGCAATATAATAACACAGCAGGAGAAAACAGAGTGGTAAAGAAATAGCTACTACTACTCACCAAGCCCGGGGATCTCAAGGCCAAGCAGGTCGAGCAGATCTCGTTCACGGGTCAGGACATCCGTCCAGCGGTGGGTGGCCTGGTTGTAGGTGCGCCGGACCCGAGAGTGGTGGTACATGGCCCGGCACACCTTATCCCACCGCTTCCGGCGCTCCCGGATCCCGTACCTGACACCGATCCTGCCGCCTGCCATGATGGTCCTGGGGAGGCGGCGCTGAACATAAAAAATGAGTGCGGCCACCTCCTCCGGGCTAAAGATCTCCCTGGGTACGACCTGCTCCCCCCTCAAACGCCCGCACGGGAGCCGGGCACGGGGTGCGGGACCCTTCCCCTTCTCGGGATGCTTCCCGGCTCCCTTCACCATGGTCTGGGCGGAAAGGAATGAAGAAAATAGAATGGGGAAGAGAAGAAAAGAAAAGAGTTTAAAAAAGTAGTTTAAAATTAACCAAAAGTAGCAGTAAACACAAAAATATAGGGCTAGAAAAATAGAGGGATAGATAATAAGTAAAATAGATTAAAAAAAACTTCAAACAAGCAAAGGATGGCAGAGATTTAGAGAGGATACAAGAAGCATGCCCAGAACCATAGCAATGAATGAGAAACAAGATGGCTGCGCCCGTTCACGACCGCGCGGGTAAGTTTGCGCGAGATTTTCCTCGCGAACATTCGCGAAATTGTACTGGCGAGCCGCACACTGTGCGAGATTACACTTCGCGCCCGGAAACTGAAATACGTCATGCAAACAAGATGGCCGCGCCCTTGAACGACCGCAAGGGTAACTTTGCGCCATGCGCTACAAGCGGCTCGCGAAAACGCACAAAACCTTGCGAACTAACATGCCTCAAAAAAACAAAATTGCATATTCCCACGAATTCGCGGCTTCCAAATCCGTCTCGCGCGTGTTCGTGCCCCGCGAATCCCGCAAAATTGCAGAAAAACAAGTTTTGCAAAACTGAAAGCACTCGGCAGTTGCAAGAGTTCAAACTCATCATTAGTAACCATTCCCTGTAGTGCTTCCTGACTGGGGCCCCTCCAGAGTTCAGTTGCTAGATGCAACAATTGTATGACCCTGCTCTGACCCTCACAGCAGGCTCATAGAATAGCTACAAGTAGGCCACAAAGGTCCTGGAAAAAAAATTGCACTGCAACAGAAAGCAAATTACTGATAAGGAAGCAGGTGCCAGACCTGGAATTTTAAAACAGTGACACATTAATAAACTAACCCCAAATTAATTCATGTCAGTTGAAGCAGGGCAGGTGTGCTTGCTTCCCCCCACCATAATCTACAGTGATGATGAACCAGAGGGTGGCATTGATGTAACAGAGGGTGGCATGGGTGAAACAGAGGGTGGCAGTGGTGAAACAGAGGGTGCTGGGAACCTGTGATGATGAACCAGACGTAGAAACAACATAGTTGCGACCGTTGCGAGCTGACAAGTAAGTTCACGATTGCGAACTGGTACCAAACCCTCGCGAACTGGCAGAAACCCTTGCGAACACAAAAAAAAATCCGCAAATTCGCAAGAATTCATGGATTTTGCGGATTGCGAGTTCGCAAATTCGCAAAATTCTCGAACGCCAGATTCGCAAAATTCGCCCATGCTTAGTTGAGATGGATTGTTTGGTGGTCCTTGGATGTCTCAGGAATGGCCTACTTCGTGTTACTGTATGCCCTATCCTGTTTGTCATGTGGCAAAGAACTCCACCCTCACTGCAGAGTTGTCTGCCTCCAGTATGCAGATCTCACCCTACATAGCAGAAATGGATAAATATGTTAGGCAGGCATATTAAATAGGTATGAGAAAACATAAAAGGGAAACGTCTGTGGTTTTCAACATATCTATAGAGCTATGAGAAATTAAACATAAACTAAAATGAATGTTATTAATGTATTTAGCAGTACACATGTGATTATAAAGATGCAAGAACTCAATCCTACATTTGTTATATTGTTTAGTCTGGACGCTTCATATAGACTGTTAGGATGTTACCTGGAAACGTTAATGTCGGTGTGATTGAATAATCTGGTCATTACGTAATTTATGAATGAATGAATGTTGCAGCGGATGTATATTACATTAAGACTTGCAACTTCGTAATGTAAGGTAAGGTGGATTTGTAGAGCGCTGCTTGTTCCCCGGGAGGGTATTCAGGTGCTAAAACCATGCTGCTGGAATAGTGCTGTCTCAGAATGGTAATGTGGACACTGTTATATTTCACCATTAATCATTGGCTCAAACTGCCACATAACGATGATGAAGCAAACAAACTAGTGCTCAAGTGAAAAATGAGGCCACTAGTTGCTCAGACCCTGACCTCTGTTTTGTGTTGCACCCTGGAACACCTGGATGGGGCCATAGTTCAGGATAAGGCTTATCATGTAAACCCTGTTGGTGGGAAAAGGCGCAAGCCGGAACGCGTCCTGACCGGTTTTAATTTCTTAGTAAAATAAAATAACCGAGTTTACCCCTTTGAACGTGTGCGGTCTCCTCACTTCTTTTGATGTTTTGATGTGAGAGTTGGAGCTGAGATATATAGGAGTCACTCACAGCTCGCCTCGGCCTCGGCAACTTGAATTTCAGTTAGTGAGCCCTACGCGTTTCGAGGCCGTCCGCCTCTCATAAGGGGCTGGTTTTGAATTATTGGCGCATGACCGCTCTCCTTAATGTATGCGCACTTTGTGTGCCGCATTGCATGCAGGAACATGTAGCCCCTCGAGAGCGATTTCGTTTCCCGTAGTGGGCTCCAGGCGCCAATTACATGTAAAGGCCGCCCTGGAGAGCACCAAAACCAATATAAGCCGCACTCCTGAAGAGTAATATAGTAGATCCAATTTATTAGTGGCCAAATGCTACCACCAAAACACAACTACTGACGCGTTTCGACCACAGGGTCTTGTTCAAAGTTATGTGAGTCCATCGGCCATTTTCACTATTTATACTTATCCCACCATAGCTCATTATGAAGCATTGTGGGATTTGTAGTGAATACAATATATTATCATAAATAAATATGCAATAACATGCTATTACAATTCAGTAGCATTCACGAGGACAATGACTCAATAAAGCATTTATATAATCAACAAATAAATATTGTCAGGACACACTAGATGTTACCTATGGTTTCTCTTTTCCTGATGTTTAGTAGTAATACACCTATTCACAAATTAGCTCACTTTATACTTGTGTGTAACAATTACATTGACAGTATGTATTTTGTATGTATGTGACTGATTATATTCTAGGAGAGTCATATTACCCAATTTCTATGTCTCACTGGGATGTCATGTCCTATTGATCCAATTCCAGGCATAGTGCCTTAAAGACATATTCAGTACATTGAATATACAACTAAATACTGTCAATTGGATCAATGTATTTCCTGATTGTGTCTTATCTGTGCCGCTCTTGATGCTTAGTGTCCAACACCCATCAGTTTGTAATATTGCATACATTTGATCTAGTTGTTAAATTCATTAAAAATAAATATTGGGTCTTGTAGCCTCATTTCAATCAACTTTACAATGATGGAGTTAACAACTCAAGATGTCACAACACTTGTCTTGTTTGTGTACCATTCCAAATATGACTGATTTATCAGCCTATATGGACTTCTGCTGATGTTAGGCTTAGTGCCCGTTGTGTTGTTGATCATGTGATGTTGTGTTCTACTCTAGCTCAGACTCTTGGTGGACTCATCACCCTATTGATCTTGTTTGCCATCAGTTCATTACTATAGGGAGTTTGTTTATGCAAAAAGTTTCCTTAATGGAAGTCTCTTTAATGGAGATGTAAGGATCATTATTACTCTTTCCTGCAGGCTAGTTGCCTGATTCCATGTTAAATATGGGAATCATGGCTCTTTAGACCATGGGGTCTTTCAGATCTTAATGTGCCATATCAAAGATGGCATGGGGATTTGGTCCTGAATCTTATAATTAGACGTGACTCAAAGCATCTGAGTTTTAAAGTCCTGTTTCCTCCTCTCCTATTTTTGGTATGCTAGCTATACCATAATCCGGCACATATTACTCTCCTGGAGTGCAGCATATATTCCTTTTGAGGTTGATATATTTGGGACTAGGTCTGTCCTCCAAGAACTCTGTTAGGAGTTTTGTATTCATTATAAACAAAAATCTATCTCTGAAACCGTATCTGGGAGCAGTCACTGCTGCCTGCTTCACCCAACTATGAAAAATATAGAAAATAAGTAGATTTTTACTTTGAATGCCCTAATTCAGATTGTGTTGGCTTTAGTAATCCCTAGATTAGATTATGCCAATTCCCTCTATCTTTGCCTCCCTAAAGGACTCTACCAAAGATTGCAGCTGTTTCAAAATCAGGCACCAAGGCTTATTTGGCAATAGCATAGACGCTGCCACATAACCCCCTATTGAGAAAACTCCTCTGGCTACTGGTGGAACAAGCTCAATTTTTAAGTCAATCAGTTTCTTTTTTATCCTTTTGAATCAAAAAGTATGTACCCAATTGCAATCTAAGGTCCAGGCACAAGAAAGAATTCCTCCATTCAAACAGAAGAGATTATGCAGGATTAGATTCGCTGTGCAGGCCCTCAAACCTAGAATTCCCTTCCTCCAGAGATCAGATTCACCATGAATTACACACATTTCCGTAAGCTTCCCAAGGGTTGGCTCTTCCAACAAGCATATGATTAAACTCCCCCTAGCCGAATGCTGCCTTCTGTTACCCAGCGCCAAGGAACCTCCCTGGTAAAGGAGCACTGTATAAAACTCTATAACTTTACAATATTATATATATACTCTATGCCTGCAAGGGAATTGTTTTGACTTATACTGGGTGCTCCCTTGTGTCTAGACAAAGCTAAACCTCTCTGACAAGCTGTAATGACAGCGAAACACGTGTCAGGGGTTGCTTTTACTCATTTCAGGTTGGCTTGGATGGTATTTTACCAATCCAAAGCTGTAATATTGTGCCTGGAGTGGTAAATGGCTTTTGTCATTTTACAGCTCGGTGTGGATAGCACTGTGCTAATCCTATGCTTAAAGACTTTGCTGTACAAATGGCAAAAAACTTCGTCCATTTCTAACTCGGCGTCGATAGCACTGTGCTAATTCTATGCTTAAAAACTTTGATAGAAAAGCAGACATTTGAGGTGAGCAAATTTAGAGTGTCGCTGGTTTTGAGGGTGCTCTATACAGGAGCTGCCTTCCACCTAAACTTGGGAACTACCCAGAGTTCTCTCCTTCTTTTTTGCATAATTTATGCTTCAATCTATGCCTGCAAGGGAATTGTTTTGACTCATACTGGGTGCTGCCTTGTGTCTGGACAAAGCTAAACCTCTCTGAAGAGCTGTAATGACAGCGAAACACTAGTCAGGGGTTGCTTTTATTCATTTCAGGTTGGCTTGGATGGTATTTTAGCAATCCAAAGCTGTAATATTGTGCCTGGAGTGGTAAATGGCTTTTGTAATTTTACAGCTCGGCGTGGATAGCACTGTGCTAATCTCATGCTTAAAGACTTTGCTGTACAAATGGCAAAAGACTTTGTCCATTTCTTTCTCAGCGTGGATAGCACTGTGCTAATCCTATGCATAAAAACGTTGATAGAAAAGCAGACATTTGAGGTGAGCAAATTTACAGTGTCGCTGGTGTTGAGGGTGCTCTATACAGGAGCAGATGTATGACGTTACATCGCAAACTTTTACAACGCACACCGTTACAACGCATTTTTTACAACGCAGATGCATTTACAACGAATGCCTTTACAACGCATGACATTACATAGCAGATGCTATTACAACGCATGCCATTACAACATAAGTATAGGTAAGTATATTATTTTATTGAAAAATGTAATTAATTAAAATTAAATTAATTTAATAAATTACATTATTTTTAAATAATTATTTTGTACATATATATATATATTTTAAAAAATAGATTAGGTATTTAAAAAACCCTAAAAATACCCCTGTACCCCAAAACCCAAACCCAACCCTGAAACCTAAAAATACCCCTGTACCCCAAAACCCAAACCCAACCCTGAAACCTAAAAATACCCCTGTACCCCAAAACCCAAACCCAGCCCTGAACCCTAAAAATACCCCTGTACCCCAAAACCCAAACCCAGCCCTGAAACCTAAAAATACCCCTGTACCCCAAAACCCAAACCCAGCCCTGAAACCTAAAAATACCCCTGTACCCCAAAACCCAAACCCAACTCTGAAACCTAAAAATACCCCTGTACCCCAAAACCCAAACCCAACCCTGAAACCTAAAAATACCCCTGTACCCCATAACCCAAACCCAGCCCTGAACCCTAAAAATATTCCTGTACCCCAAAACCCAAACCCAGCCCTGAACCCAAAAAATACCCCTGTACCCCAAAAGCCAAACCCAGCCCTGAAACATAAAAATATCCCTGTACCCCAAAACCCAAACCCAACCCTGAAACCTAAAAATACTCCTGTAGCCCAAAACACAAACCCAACCCTGAAACCTGAAAATACCCCTGTACCCCAAAACCCAAACCCAACCCTGAAACCTAAAAATACCCCTGTACCCCATAACCCAAACCCAGCCCTGAAACCTAAAAATACCCCTGTACCCCAAAACCCAAACCCAACCTTGAACCCTAAAAATACCCCTGTACCCCAAAACCCAAACTATATATATAAAATAACTTTAATTAATTTATTTTAATTATTTTTAATATTTTTGAAATTAAAAAAAAGGTTAAATAAAATGATATACTTACCTATACTTACGTTGTAAAGGCATGCGTTATAATAGCATCTGCTATGTAATATCATGCGTTGTAAAGTCATGCGTTGTAAAGGATCCTGCGTTGTAATGGTGTGCGTTGTAACGGTGTGCGTTGTAATAGTTGCGTTGTAACGGCTGTTTCCCACAGGAGCTGCCTTCAACCTAAACTTGGGAACTACCCAGAGTTCTCTCCTTCTTTTTTGCATAATTTATGCGTCACTCTATGCCTGCAAGGGAATTGTTTTGACGTATGCTGGGTGCTCCCCTGTGTCTGGACAAAGATAAACCTCTCTGAAGAGCTGTAATGACAGCGAAACCCGTGCCAGGGGTTGCTTTTATTCATTTCAGGTTGGCTTGGATGGTATTTTACCAATCCAAAGCTGTATTATTGTGCCTGGAGTGGTAAATGGCTTTTGTCATTTTACAGCTCGGCGTGGATAGCACTGTGCTAATCCTATGCTTAAAGACTTTGCTGTACAAATGGCAAAATACTTTGTCCATTTCTATCTCGATGTGGATAGCACTGTGCTAATCCTATGCTTAAAAACTTTGATAGAAAAGCAGACCTTTGAGGTGAGCAAATTTAGAGTGTCACTGGGGTTGAGGGTGCTCTATACTGGAGCTGCCTTCCACCTAAACTTAGGAACTACCCAGAGTTCTCTCCTTTTTTTTGCATAATTTATGTATCACTCTATGCCTGCAAGGGAATTGTTTTGACTTATACTGGGTGCTCCCTTGTGTCTGGACAAAGCTAAACCTCTCTGAAGAGCTGTAATGACAGCGAAACACTTGCCAGGGATTGCTTTTATTCATTTCAGGTTGGCTTGGATGGTATTTTACCAATCCAAAACTGTAATATTGTGCCTGGAGTGGTAAATGGCTTTTGTCATTTTACAGCTCGGCGTGGATAGCACTGAGCTAATCCTATGCTTAAAGACTTTGCTGTACAAATGGCAAAATACTTTGTCCATTTCTATCTCGGCGTGGATAGCACTGTGCTAATCCTATGTTTAAAAACTTTGACAGAAAAGCAGACATTTGAGGTGAGCAAATTTAGAGTGTCGCTGGTTTTGAGGGTGCTCTATACAGGAGCTGCCTTCCATCTAGACTTGGGAACTACCCAGAGTTCTCTCTTTCTTTTTTGCATAATTTATGTGTCACTCTATGCCTGCAAGGGAATTGATTTGACTCATACTGGGTGCTCTCTTGTGTCTGGACAAAGCTAAACCTCTCTGAAGAGCTGTAATGACAGCGAAACACGTGTCAGGGGTTGCTTTTTTTCATTTCAGGTTGGCTTGGATGGTATTTGAGCAATCCAAAGCTGTAATATTGTGCCTCGAGTGGTAAATGCTTTTTGTAATTTTACAGCTCGGCGTGGTTAGCAATCTGCTAATCTCATGCTTAAAGACTTTGCTGTACAAATGGCAAAAGACTTTGTCCATTTCTATCTCAGCGTGGATAGCACTGTGCTAATCCTATGCTTAAAAACTTTGATAGAAAAGCAGACATTTGAGGTGAGCAAATTTAGGGTGTTGCTGGTGTTGAGGGTGTTCTATACAGGAGCTGCCTTCCACCTAAACTTGGGAACTACCCAGAGTTCTCTCCTTCTTTTTTGCATATATATATATATGTATATAATATATATATATATATATATATATAGATATATATATATTCATTAAAAAGTTTTAGGGAAATGTATATTTAGTTGGACATTTCACTTTTAAAAAACCAGAGAAATTTCCCTGTTATAGTTAGTTTAGCTAACTATAACCCCCGCCCCCGCAATGCACTGCTGATGATGTCACATATTACATCACTCATGACATGGTCAGTGACATCACTCATGACATCACTGATGACATCTCAAATGACATCATCGGGTCTGCTCCTTATAGGGTTGGCGGTGCAATACCCGATCAGGCACCCGTGATGGGGCCTACTTGGCGGAGATCTTGTTGACCTTATTCCACAAGCACGTACACTCCACATCCTTAGAGTGAAGATACGCGTCTTGTTGTATTTTTTAACTAGGGTAGGGGCCACAGTCATTAAAATTGTTCTGAGTGGACCTCCTGCCCTATTTTATTAAACCCCACTCACAGGTTTCGAACACCTACACTCACCTAGTGCCCTCACACGCACCTCACCCACCGGCATTAGGGAAAAAAGATCTCCTCCAAGTAGGCCCCATCACGGGCGCCTGATCGGGTATTGCACCGCCGACCCGATAAGGAGCAGACCCGATGATGAAGCAAGACACCTAGCTGGCTGGGTGTGTGAGGGTCTTTTTTGGAAGGAGAGGTTCCCTCTCCATACCAATTTGACTCTGCGTATGCCTCCGAACATTCGCATCAAACACTTTAAATCCTGCACCCACTGTTAGGAAATGCCTACTGGTTTTGTTCTATTGTTATTCCGGACATGTATGCTGAACCAGGGTAATATAACAGTCCGCTTTACCCCTCCTTTGTGTCTGATCTCAAATTACATCACTGATGACATCACTGATGACATCATCCATGTGATAAATTGATGCATCTTCTCCCACCCTAATATAACCGTGGATACATCCACTCTAAATTACAGACTGCCATTCTCAAAACCATAGACACTCCAACACCAATAACTACATACCCACTCACTGATTCTTAGGTTTACACACACATCCACTAACTCACCCGTACAGTCACTCATACTTATGGTCACTCAGTACCGGACTATTATATGTACTCATACACCCATATAGAAACTCACACACTGCCACTCATCCATAGAGGTACTCACACACTTAGTCAGTTATGCAAATAATTAATCACACTGCCATTTACTCACCTGTACAGTTATACACACATATGTTATATACACTATAACTTTCCCTAAAACCTATGTTTTTTCCAGTGAATTTCAAAGGTTTTTTTAAATGCTCATTTCTAACTATAATGTGGCTGAAACCTATGTTTTTTCAGTGACTTTCAAAGGTTTCTTAAATGCTAATTTCTAACTATAACATGCATGAAACCTATGTTTTTTTAAGTGAATTTCAAAGGTATTTTAAATGCTAATTTCTTACTATGCTTACAGAGATATGACATGTGAAGAAAGAAGAAAAAACGCACAGAAAGAAGCAAAAGAAATGCAGAAAGAGCCAATAGAAGTCCACAAAGACAAAGAAAAGTGCAGGAAGAAGCAAGACATGCAGAAAGAACCAACTGAGGAGTAGAAAGAGGCCTTGTTGCAAAATCATCCTGTGCCCACAATTTTTTCAGACAGGTACTGGTGGTAACTGACTCTGACTATCCAGGCCTAGAGCAAGTGCAATGCTAAAAGACACTTAGAATACAGTGAAAACACCTACATACACCAGGGAACACTATGCATTGGGGTACCCCTGTGATTAGCATTACCTCCTCTGTAAGGCCCTAGTACATAATAGGGCAGGGGGATTAAAACGACCTCTAAGTCAGAGGTGCAGAAAAATGCTACTTTAACTAGTATTCACGTTTGCAGAGTGGTGAATAAAGGGTGCTGGGCGTCCAACTAACGCTCAGGAATTCTGCTGCGTCAGACTGACAGGAGGTACCAGCATGGATTCTTGGCCCCCAAATTTCTTCAGGGCTAAATTGGACTTTATACCCATCCCGTAGTCTGCCACAAGGCACATTTGCAGAGTGGTAGGGAAAGGGGGCCATGGCCTCCGAAGACGTCTTAGCAATCCCACTGTGTGGGACTTACTGGAGGTAACAAGAGGGGTAGTTGGCCCCCAAGGACATCTTTGGGGGCCAACTTCCCAAACTATTACCTTCAGTCTGTCCCACACAGCAGCATTGGTAAGTGCTCATACCACGCCGCGCCCACTTTGCCCACCACTCTACAAACATGCTCCCTGACACGCTCTTGGATTGGGAATGAAGTCCCTTTCTCTGCTGGGGGTCCTTTAGGGGCCAACTAGCCTACGTTTTACCTCCAGTTAGCTCCACGCAGTGGGATTGGTGGGAGGTAGACAAAGGTCAAACCCCCTTTCTCCACCACTCTGCAAACACGCCCCCTGGGGCGTTGTAAGCTGGGGAATTAAGGGGCATATTACCAACAAGTAGCGATATTTATCGCTAAATAGGCTTAGCGACGATTTTTTTATCGCTGAGCATCGCCGGAATTTATCGCTGAGATAATGTGCTATTAGCAATGTTTATCTCCAAAGCGATACATTTTCCGGCGATAGCAGCGAAATGCGTGAATATCGCTGAGAATACAGCGATATTCACGCATTAGCGATGAAATGCTAAGAACTGGTCTGGGCAGGTGTTATTATTTGGAGCTATTCGCGCTTAGCGCAAATATTTGCATCGCTACGCCTGCCTTGCTAATAGGCGATAGCGATGTTAGCGACTGTTTTTAGTCGCTAACAGTTTGGGTACGCCCACTTTGCATGCCATTAGCGATAAATATCGCTAACATGCAAAGCGGGCCCCAAACCACTCGCTATCACCTAAAAGCTGTCGCTAACTGCTGTTAGCGACAGCTTGCTAATAGGGCGATAGAATTATCGCTGCTTAGCGGCCGTTTTCGGCCGCCAAAGCGGTGAAAATTTCCTACCGCCACCCTTGATAATATGCCCCATGGTCCCCTTGAATCCTGAGGGACCCTGTGGTCCAACTAGCCCACTAGGTACCTCGAGTAAGCGCCACAGAGCTGCATTGCAGTGAGGAGTAAAAAGGGGCGTGGCCTGGACCACCTCTCTACAACGCAGGCCTGTATTGCTTACTGGAGGCACCTAGTGGGCTAGTTGGCCCCCAGAGGCCCTCAGGATTGAAGGAGAATTAATTCCCTAACTTAAATCGCACCACAGGGTGTGTTTGCACATATATCACCTCAGGCCCCACCCCTCCCTTCGCCACTGTGCAAACGCACCCCATGGCGCTTTTTAAGTTGGGGGATTAAGTCCCCTTGAATCCTGAGGGTCCCTGGGGTCCAACTAGCCCACCAGGTACCTCCAGTAAGCACCACAGAGGTGCGTTGCAGAGAGGTGTAAAACGGGGCGTGGCCTGGACCACCTCTCTGCAATGCAGCCCTGCGGCCTTTACTGGAGGTACCTGGTGGGCTAGTTGGCCCCAGGGACCCCCAGTAATGAAGGGGAATTAATTCCCCAATTTAAAACGCGTCACAGGGTGCATTTGCAGAGTGTTCCTGGGAGGGGGCGGGGCCTCTGGCACAATCCCGTCTTTTTTATCTTTTTTTATAGAAGGGGGTCTGCGTGGCCCCCCTTCTTTTCCCTTTTTTTGGTCCCTCTGTACCCCAGCCTCCAGGGCATGATACCTTTTTGTAAAAAAAAACAAATTTATGGGAAGGGGGCCACGTGGGCCCCCCTCCCATGGCCAATTCCAGCCCCGGGTACCCCGTCTCCCGAGACATGGCTTTTATTTATTTATTTTTTCATTTTAAAAACATTTTGTGGAGGGGGCCGCGTGGACCCCTCCCGAACCACTTCTAGCCCAGGGGACCCCATCCCCCGGTGCTGGCCCTCTCCTTTGGGAACCATGGGGGGAGCCCCAATTCCCCCACTGTCCCACCGGCTCCCCACGTCCTGCGGGAGCCGGCATTGCTTTTCCACATGGGGAGCTGCTAACATGCAGCTCCCCTTGTGGAAAAGCAATCTGCTTTGCTTCTTTGAAGCAAGAGCACGTTTCTCCGCTCTTGCTTCAATGAAGCAAAGCAGTTTGCAATGACAGGGCGGGAGCCGCCCTGCTTCCGCCCTGTCATTGCAAACAGAAGTGTCCTGGGGGTGAGCACCCCAGGACACTGTAGGAGCCGGCCGTGGGGGGTGGCAGCCCCTAGGAACATCACACCCTCCCTTCAATGGCAAAGTCCCGGGAAGGTGGTGGTCCCCGGAGCTTGGGGGTACGTAACGGACCCCAAAATTTGCATTTTAGTGCCCCAGTGTGGTGGCAGTCCCTGGGGCAGTGTTGGGGGATTGGGACCCCCCACACTTTTTTTCACTGCCCCCGGGACCTTGCCCACCTGGGGGCTTCTATACAACGAAGTGTGGGAGCCCGAACTTCATTTTTTTCTTCTCGGCCGGATTCGTGCATCCAGCGCGAATTCCACGTATTTTTTTTAAAATAAAAAATGCTTTTTTGGGCCCCGGGGTCCTTGTGGGACCCCCTGAGCAGGCCTAGAGGATCAGGATATTTTTACCCAGCCCCCTTTTGTTGTTTTTTGCGTTTGTTTTTCTGTTTTCTTGTACCTCAGTTACCGAGGCACAAGATGGCTGCCAACACTGGTTTGGAGTGTTGACAGCCAATTAGAATAAAGCTTGTGTCGGGAGGTTGCGCGGATCCACCACACCTCTGTATATCAAAACTTTTATTTTTTGATTTTCACAGCAACTACTGAACGGATTTACACCATTTAAGAAAAAGAGTTCTTTCTGAAATAAGGGCTACCTTTATGGCAAATTTGGTGTAATTCCGTTCAGCAGTTCAAGCTGTAGCTGTGTCTAAAGTTTCCTATGAAAAATGAATTTTTTGACCTCTTTTTTTTTAATTACTCAAGAACTACTGAACGGATCTACACCATTTAAGAAAAAGAGTTCTTTCTGAAACAAGGGCTACCATTTTGCCACATTTGGTGTAATTCCGTTCAGCAGTTCGAGGTGTAGCCGTGTCTAAAGTTTCGTATCGAAAATACCATGGATAAAAGACGTTTTGGTAATCCCCTTTTTTCTTGGCCCCCGCTGGGCAAATCACCCCAAAACTTTTAGGATAGGAGCTGACCAGAATGGGCCACAAATTTTGAAAATTTTGCGAAGATTCGTCAACCGGCGCCAAAGTTATTGGGAAAACAAAAAACGCTTTTCCAATGGAAACTAGGTTCTAACTATAACTACCTACAGGCGACTGCCAGTAGGTAATATATATATATATATATATATATATATATATATATATATATATATATATATATATATATATATATATATATATGAAAAAAGGTTGCTCCCGCAATTGAAGACACCCACGCGCCGTTTTCTCTATAAGCCTTTAATGGTGAAACAGGCAGCAGCCACAATGTTCATTTCTTCCTCAGCCCAATTTTCGCCATCTGCACCATACGCGTTTCGGGCGTTGTCACCCTTGTTCACTGGTCTGGCTTCTCGGTGGACTGACAGCTTTGCAGTTAATATACGTGCTTGCGGTGTTTCCTCTGTTAATCCCGCCCACATTGGTGCTATGCATTATTGTTCATGCAGTCCTTTTCAATCTATAGTAGTGCTTGCTGTCATTCTCCTTCCAAACAACGTGCTGCTTCTCTTGTGCCTCGTCTCACCAGCCACTGCGCTCCTTCTACGTGCTCCACTTTTAATGAGCGCAAGGACCCGCTCAAGAGCAGGGGGGTTTCTCCTCGTGACCCTGAGCCGGCCACTTAATATGAAAAAAGGTTGCTCCCGCAATTGAAGACACCCACGCGCCGTTTTCTCTATAAGCCTTTAATGGTGAAACAGGCAGCATCCACAATGTTCATTTCTTCCTCAGCCCAATTTTCGCCATCTGCACCATACGCGTTTCGGGCGTTGTCGCCCTTGTTCACTGGTCTGGCTTCTCAGTGGACTGACAGCTTTGCAGTTAATATACGTGCTCGCGGTGTTTCCTCTGTTAATCCCGCCCACATTGGTGCTATGCATTATTGTTCATGCAGTCCTTTTCAATCTATAGTAGTGCTTGCTGTCATTCTCCTTCCGTAATTTTCACCTTTAGGTTGCTGATTCGTAATACAAACAACGTGCTGCTTCTCTTGTGCCTCGTCTCACCAGCCACGCGCTCCTTCTACGTGCTCCACTTTTAATGAGCGCAAGGACCCGCTCAAGAGCAGGGGGTTTTGTCCTTGTGACCCTGAGCCGGCCACTTAATATGAAAAAAGGTTGCTCCCGCAATTGAAGACACCCACGCGCCGTTTTCTCTATAAGCCTTTAATGGTGAAACAGGCAGCAGCCACAATGTTCATTTCTTCCTCAGCCCAATTTTCGCCATCTGCACCATACGCGTTTCGAGCGTTGTCGCCCTTGTTCACTGGTCTGGCTTCTCGGTGGACTGACAGCTTTGCAGCTAATATACGTGCTTGCGGTGTTTCCTCTGTTAATCCCGCCCACATTGGTGCTATGCATTATTGTTCATGCAGTCCTTTTCAATCTATAGTAGTGCTTGCTATCATTCTCCTTCCGTAATTTTCACCGTCGGGTTGCTGATTCGTAATACAAACAACGTGCTGCTTCTCTTGTGCCTCGTCTCACCAGCCACCGCGCTCCTTCTACGTGCTGCACATATATATATATATATATATATATCAAAGAACATTTCTTCCAGGAAAGAAATCGGAGGCCAGAGGGGGTTTCAGGGAATGCAGCAAGTTTTATTCACCAAAATGACAGCGCGGCGAATGCATTTCGGCTCAGTCTGCCTTCTTCAGCGCCCTGCGCTGTAGTGAGTTCTGCAAAATTGTGCTCCTCCCTGTAAAGTACTGGCTCACACACAGTATGCCCCTCCCCTTAATGCAGTCGACACACCTGGTGAAGTTCGTGGCAAATGATGGAACTTCAACTCCCATCAGGCACTGTGGCGGCAAGCTGGGTAGGTGGTGTAGGGGGGTGACAATAGACAGTAGGTCTGTGTGAGCACTCTGGAGGGAGGGATAGGTTGCCTCTGATTCAGGTGAAGTCCACCGCCGCACCCTTGAGTCCCCTCGGTCCGCAGCTCCCAGTTCACACGAACACGCCATAGAGCAGGGGCTGCCAAAATAGAGACACACCGCCCTGTGGAGTTGAAATAACTCTGTCAGCTCTCGCCGTCTCGTGCTACCTGGTGGTCCATCGGATAATCGATCCCTCGGTCAAAACCAGCTGCAAGCAGCCCGGTGCCAGTAATTAGTCCGATGACTCTTTGTGCTGTGGGGCCCTCCGTACTGCGTCTTCTGGCCGGCGCAGATAACATCAAAGAACATTTCTTCCAGGAAAGAAATCGGAGGCCAGAGGGGGTTTCAGGGAATGCAGCAAGTTTTATTCACCAAAATGACAGCGCGGCGAATGCATTTCGGCTCAGTCTGCCTTCTTCAGCGCCCTGCGCTGTAGTGAGTTCTGCAAAATTGTGCTCCTCCCTGTAAAGTACTGGCTCACACACAGTATGCCCCTCCCCTTAATGCAGTCGACACACCTGGTGAAGTTCGTGGCAAATGATGGAACTTCAACTCCCATCAGGCACTGTGGCGGCAAGCTGGGTAGGTGGTGTAGGGGGGTGACAATAGACAGTAGGTCTGTGTGAGCACTCTGGAGGGAGGGATAGGTTGCCTCTGATTCAGGTGAAGTCCACCGCCGCACCCTTGAGTCCCCTCGGTCCGCAGCTCCCAGTTCACACGAACACGCCATAGAGCAGGGGCTGCCAAAATAGAGACACACCGCCCTGTGGAGTTGAAATAACTCTGTCAGCTCTCGCCGTCTCGTGCTACCTGGTGGTCCATCGGATAATCGATCCCTCGGTCAAAACCAGCTGCAAGCAGCCCGGTGCCAGTAATTAGTCCGATGACTCTTTGTGCTGTGGGGCCCTCCGTACTGCGTCTTCTGGCCGGCGCAGATAACATCAAAGAACATTTCTTCCAGGAAAGAAATCGGAGGCCAGAGGGGGTTTCAGGGAATGCAGCAAGTTTTATTCACCAAAATGACAGCGCGGCGAATGCATTTCGGCTCAGTCTGCCTTCTTCAGCGCCCTGCGCTGTAGTGAGTTCTGCAAAATTGTGCTCCTCCCTGTAAAGTACTGGCTCACACACAGTATGCCCCTCCCCTTAATGCAGTCGACACACCTGGTGAAGTTCGTGGCAAATGATGGAACTTCAACTCCCATCAGGCACTGTGGCGGCAAGCTGGGTAGGTGGTGTAGGGGGGTGACAATAGACAGTAGGTCTGTGTGAGCACTCTGGAGGGAGGGATAGGTTGCCTCTGATTCAGGTGAAGTCCACCGCCGCACCCTTGAGTCCCCTCGGTCCGCAGCTCCCAGTTCACACGAACACGCCATAGAGCAGGGGCTGCCAAAATAGAGACACACCGCCCTGTGGAGTTGAAATAACTCTGTCAGCTCTCGCCGTCTCGTGCTACCTGGTGGTCCATCGGATAATCGATCCCTCGGTCAAAACCAGCTGCAAGCAGCCCGGTGCCAGTAATTAGTCCGATGACTCTTTGTGCTGTGGGGCCCTCCGTACTGCGTCTTCTGGCCGGCGCAGATAACATCAAAGAACATTTCTTCCAGGAAAGAAATCGGAGGCCAGTGGGGGTTTCAGGGAATGCAGCAAGTTTTATTCACCAAAATGACAGCGCGGCGAATGCATTTTGGCTCAGTCTGCCTTCTTCAGCGCCCTGCGCTGTAGTGAGTTCTGCAAAATTGTGCTCCTCCCTGTAAAGTACTGGCTCACACACAGTATGCCCCTCCCCTTAATGCAGTCGACACACCTGGTGAAGTTCGTGGCAAATGATGGAACTTCAACTCCCATCAGGCACTGTGGCGGCAAGCTGGGTAGGTGGTGTAGGGGGGTGACAATAGACAGTAGGTCTGTGTGAGCACTCTGGAGGGAGGGATAGGTTGCCTCTGATTCAGGTGAAGTCCACCGCCGCACCCTTGAGTCCCCTCGGTCCGCAGCTCCCAGTTCACACGAACACGCCATAGAGCAGGGGCTGCCAAAATAGAGACACACCGCCCTGTGGAGTTGAAATAACTCTGTCAGCTCTCGCCGTCTCGTGCTACCTGGTGGTCCATCGGATCATCGATCCCTCGGTCAAAACCAGCTGCAAGCAGCCCGGTGCCAGTAATTAGTCCGATGACTCTTTGTGCTGTGGGGCCCTCCGTACTGCGTCTTCTGGCCGGCGCAGATAACATCAAAGAACATTTCTTCCAGGAAAGAAATCGGAGGCCAGAGGGGGTTTCAGGGAATGCAGCAAGTTTTATTCACCAAAATGACAGCGCGGCGAATGCATTTCGGCTCAGTCTGCCTTCTTCAGCGCCCTGCGCTGTAGTGAGTTCTGCAAAAATGTGCTCCTCCCTGTAAAGTACTGGCTCACACACAGTATGCCCCTCCCCTTAATGCAGTCGACACACCTGGTGAAGTTCGTGGCAAATGATGGAACTTCAACTCCCATCAGGCACTGTGGCGGCAAGCTGGGTAGGTGGTGTAGGGGGGTGACAATAGACAGTAGGTCTGTGTGAGCACTCTGGAGGGAGGGATAGGTTGCCTCTGATTCAGGTGAAGTCCACCGCCGCACCCTTGAGTCCCCTCGGTCCCCTCGGTCCGCAGCTCCCAGTTCACACGAACACGCCATAGAGCAGGGGCTGCCAAAATATATGTATATATATATATATATATACACACCAAGTTTCTCCTTTCAAAGGGGCCTCCGACCCTGTCAGGGCGGTCTCGGTTTCGGCAGGAATGGAGCTACCTGCTTAGTGTACGCCAGCACAACAAACAGCCAATATATATATTACCTACTGGTGGTATAGTTAGGACCTAGTTACCATAGGAAATCCCCAACATTCTATTGGGAATAACTTTGACGCGGATTGAGGAATCTGCGTGTAATTTTCCTTAAAATTGCTTCACTCCGCTCCGCTCTTTCCCTGAAAGTTTTGGGGGGATTCGTCAAGCGGGGGCCGAGAAAAAAGGGGGTTCCCAAAACGTGTTTTCCCCATGTTAATTTCTATAGGGACCTTTAGACACGGCTACAGCCCGAACGGCTGAACGGAATTACACCAAATTTGGCAAAATGGTAGAGCCTGGTATGCAGATGTGCCTTTGCTATGTTTGCTGTAAATCCCTCCAGTAGTGTTTGAGAAAATTGAATGTGAAATTGAGTCCAATGCAATTTCCCATAGGACCTTTAGACACGGCTACAGCCCGAACGGCTGAATGGAATTATACCAAACTTGGCAAAATGGTATGCAGAAGTGCCTTTTGTATATTTGGTGAAAACCCCTCAAGTAGTTGTTGAGAAAATTCAATTTTCCCAAATTATATATCTATGGGCGGGACACCGTGAGTGCACTGTAAGCTTACTGTACTCTGTACCTTCCCGAGTACGAGCTGCATGCTGATTGGCTGCTACTGTCTGTGAACATTCCAAAACAGAAATTGTTGGCAGCCACACAGCTCTCACAGCCCTCACAGCCCTCACAGCCCACACAGCCCTCACAGTCCACACAGCTCTCACAGCCCACACAGCTCTCACAGCCCACACAGCCCTCACAGCTCACACAGCCCTCACAGCCCACACAGCTCACATCCCACACAGCTCTCACAGCTCTCACAGCCCATACAGCTCTCACAGCCCACACATCTCTCACAGCCCACACAGCTCTCACAGGCCTCACAGCCCTCACAGCCCACACAGCCCTCACAGCCCTCACAGCCCACACAGCTCTCACAGCCCACACAGCTCTCACAGCCCACACAGCCAACACAGCTCTCACAGCCCACACAGCCCTCACAGCCCACACAGCTCTCACAGCCCACACAGCTCTCACAGCCCACACAGCTCTCACAGCCCACACAGCTCTCACAGCCCACACAGCTCTCACAGCCCACACAGCCCACATAACGGTGATGGATCAAGCCTGATCTTTGGACTGGGTAAGAGTGGTCTGTTTAACTCAGACACTCTGTTCATCACCACCCCCTTTTCTAAATCGTTTTTGGCCACTATAGGTGTGGCAGGGTATACTCAGACATGAGTCCCTTTCTCACTGCTCCATCAGGATTCAAGCAAGCCGGGCCGAAGAAGGCTGAAATGCCAGAAACCGGTCCCCGGTAGCTTGTCTCCTTTCTGGTGAAGAATTGGCTTGGTAGTTTAGTCTGCCCTGTTCCCATGATGCACTGGGCCAGGGACAGACTGATTTGCATATAGCCAGGTTCTGAGCTGGGTTGGGGCAGTGAGATAAATAACGGTGATGGATCAAGCCCTGATCTTTGGACTGGGTAAGAGTGGTCTGTTTAACTCAGACACTCTGTTCATCACCACCCCCTTTTCTAAATCGTTTTTGGCCACTATAGGTGTGGCAGGGTATACTCAGACATGAGTCCCTTTCTCACTGCTCCATCAGGATTCAAGCAAACCGGGCCGAAGAAGGCTGAAATGCCAGAAACCGGTCCCCGGTAGCTTGTCTCCTTTCTGGTGAAGAATTGGCTTGGTAGTTTAGTCTGCCCTGTTCCCATGATGCACTGGGCCAGGGACAGACTGATTTGCATATAGCCAGGTTCTGAGCTGGGTTGGGGCAGTGAGATAAATAACGGTGATGGATCAAGCCCTGATCTTTGGACTGGGTAAGAGTGGTCTGTTTAACTCAGACACTCTGTTCATCACCACCCCCTTTTCTAAATCGTTTTTGGCCACTATAGGTGTGGCAGGGTATACTCAGACATGAGTCCCTTTCTCACTGCTCCATCAGGATTCAAGCAAGCCGGGCCGAAGAAGGCTGAAATGCCAGAAACCGGTCCCCGGTAGCTTGTCTCCTTTCTGGTGAAGAATTGGCTTGGTAGTTTAGTCTGCCCTGTTCCCATGATGCACTGGGCCAGGGACAGACTGATTTGCATATAGCCAGGTTCTGAGCTGGGTTGGGGCAGTGAGATAAATAACGGTGATGGATCAAGCCCTGATCTTTGGACTGGGTAAGAGTGGTCTGTTTAACTCAGACACTCTGTTCATCACCACCCCCTTTTCTAAATCGTTTTTGGCCACTATAGGTGTGGCAGGGTATACTGAGACATGAGTCCCTTTCTCACTGCTCCATCAGGATTCAAGCAAGCCGGGCCGAAGAAGGCTGAAATGCCAGAAACCGGTCCCCGGTAGCTTGTCTCCTTTCTGGTGAAGAATTGGCTTGGTAGTTTAGTCTGCCCTGTTCCCATGATGCACTGGGCCAGGGACAGACTGATTTGCATATAGCCAGGTTCTGAGCTGGGTTGGGGCAGTGAGATAAATAACGGTGATGGATCAAGCCCTGATTTTTGGACTGGGTAAGAGTGGTCTGTTTAACTCAGACTCTCTGTTCATCACCACCCCCTTTTCTAAATCGTTTTTGGCCACTATAGGTGTGGCAGGGTATACTCAGACATGAGTCCCTTTCTCACTGCTCCATCAGGATTCAAGCAAGCCGGGCCGAAGAAGGCTGAAGTGCCAGAAACCGGTCCCCGGTAGCTTGTCTCCTTTCTGGTGAAGAATTGGCTTGGTAGTTTAGTCTTCCCTGTTCCCATGATGCACTGGGCCAGGGACAGACTGATTTGCATATAGCCAGGTTCTGAGCTGGGTTGGGGCAGTAAGATAAATAACGGTGATGGATCAAGCCCTGATCTTTGGACTGGGTAAGAGTGGTCTGTTTAACTCAGACACTCTGTTCATCACCACCCCCTTTTCTAAATCGTCCACACAGCCCACACAGCTCTGGCAAAGATAATACCAGCCGCGAACAACCACTGGCAAAGACAATAATGGCAGCAAAGAAACACTGGCAAAGACAATAACGGTAGCAAAGAAACACTGGCAAAGACAATAACGGCAGCAAAGAAACACAGGCAAAGGCAATACCAGCAGCGAACAAACACTGGCAAAGATAATACAATCATAGGGGGCAGGGGCACGAAAAACAGCACATTCAGGGGACAGAAGGTCCGACAAACTGCACAATCAGGGGAGAGAAAGGCAAGAAAAAACATCATCATTAGTGGGCAGAAGGCAACAAATACGGCACAATCAGGGAGCAGAAGGCAAGAAATACGGCACAATCAGGGTGCAAAAGGCAAGAAATATGGCACAATCAGGGTGCAGAAGGCAAGAAATAAGGCACAATCAGGGGGGCAGAAGGCAAGAAATACGGCACAATCAGAGGGCATCTTGTTCCGGTCCAAAAATCGGATCCCTAGGGCTGCTCAGGTGGTCCCACAAGAATATTAACATATTTAAACGTTATCCGCTAATAGAATTAGCATTTAAAAACCTTGCAAATTCACTGAAAAAACCATAGGTTTCAGGCCTTATTTAGTTAGGAATTAGCATTTAAAAAATCATGCAAATCGACTGAAAAAACCATAGGTTTCAGGCCTTATATAGTTAGGAATTAGCATTTAAAAAACCTTTGAAATTCACTGAAAAAACCATAGGTTTCAGGCCTTATATAGTTAGGAATTAGCATTTAAAAAACCTTTGAAATTCACTGAAAAAAACATAGGTTTCAGGCCGTATATATTTAGGAATTAGCATATAAAAAACCATTGAAATTGCTCCTATATAGTTAGTTGTACTAACTATATTTCGCGCACCCGCAATCCACTGCTGATGATGTCACATATTACATCATTCATGACATGGTCAGTGACATATATATATATATACTTATTCACCAGGCAGGTCGGGACCCGGATACTCATGGTCACTTTGTTCTGATGCTGCTGTGAACCACGTCGCGCTGAGGAAGGCTCGTGTTGGAGCTGAAATGCATTCGCCTGGACTTTGGTTCTCTGTGCAATAAAGGACACCTCCCCTGACTCACCTGTGTGGCCTCATCCTCTTTGCTGCTGCAGAAGGGCGTGTTTCATATATATATATATATATATATATATATATATATCCCAGCTCCAAACTTTCCTCTTATCCTTCAGGAAAGAAAAGCACTCACGAGGATTCTGTAGCTCAGCAGCAGTTTATTCAGGACAAACGCGTTTCGGATTTACATCCTTCGTCAGTGTCGTAAGTTCTAAACAAAATACTGGCGGCCATATTTTATTAAAAACATCACATGTCACGTGTCTTTTGTGGCAATAGAGGACGGACTTGGCGTCATTGTGTTTAACGTGGGCGCCATTTTAACACAGTTAATACTGGTCAACAATTGTGCAATCTCATAACAGAACCCAATTCAGGATATCAGTTTGAAACTCCAGTTTTTGTTACATATCAAAATTAACGTAATTCATCAATTAAAATGATATTCATCAAGTCGTAATTTAGCCGTGGATCGGCTAAATTATGACTTGAGTTGAGTTTCAAACTGATATCCTGAATTGGGTTCTGTTATGAGATTGCACAATTGTTGACCAGTATTAACTGTGTTAAAATGGCGCCCACGTTAAACACAATGACGCCAAGTCCGTCCTCTATTGCCACAAAAGACACGTGACATGTGATGTTTTTATTAAAATATGGCCGCCAGTATTTTGTTTAGAACTTACGACACTGACGAAGGATGTAAATCCGAAACGCGTTTGTCCTGAATAAACTGCTGCTGAGCTACAGAATCCTCGTGAGTGCTTTTCTTTCCTGAAGGATAATAGGAAAGTTTGGAGCTGGGATTTATATCGCGGTACGCCACCGCGTTTTGTGCACCCGACCAGGAAGTGCCCCGCCCATGGCGTGTGGAGGAGCGAGATATATATATATATATATATATATATATATATATATATATATATATATTATATATATATACATATATATATATATATATATATATATATATATATATATATATATATTTACCTACTGGCGATAGCCAGTAGGTATATATAGTTAGGACCTAGCTACCATAGGAAATCCGCAACATTCTATTGGGAATAACTTTGGCGCCGCTTGAGGAATTTGCGTGTAATTTTCCGAAATTTTGGCCAGCTCCGCTGCCCTCCTTCCCTGAAAGTTTCGGGGGGATTTGTGAAGTGGGGGCTGAGAAAAAAGGGGGTCCCAAAACCTGTTTTCCCCACGTTAATTTCCATAGGACGGTCTGACAAGTCTACAGCCCGAACCGCTGAACGGAATTACACCAAACTTGGCTAAATTGTAGGGACTGGCACGCAGATGTGCCTTTGCTATGTTTGGTGAAAATTGCTCCAGTGGTTTTTATGAAAATTAACTTCAAAAACACATATATATCTGGGTGGAGCCTAACCACACATCTCATCATGAGATCTGATTGGCTGTCAGCACTTCATCCAAGAAGTGTTGGCAGCGGTCTTCGGACCAATATACATGATAGCACCTCATTAAAAAGCATTGTAGTTAATAGAGGGTTTTAGGACTTTAGTTACATTATAAATCATTAGTTGATGGTACCATACTCATTTTAGGAATTGTGGTGTGTTCTAAGGTGATTTTACCCTGTGAAAAAGCCTTCTGCTGGGATATCATGAATCATGTTTGAAAGAAAACTATTATCTCATGCTTTTCCCACAGTGGTTTGGAAGGGGATCTATAAGCTAAACTGAAAGCATATTTTCTGTAAATTCACATTATCTTTCTCAGTCATGTGAGAATGAAGTCTGACAAGTGTGGCTCGATGGTTAGAGCGGCAAACCCTGATGCAGGGGTCTAGCCCGGGACCAGGGTTCAATTCCCCGCCTTGGCGGGTCTTGGGCTCAAAAATTCCACGGACCTGATAATTCTCGCCTCGGTGCCTATTCCAATCATGGAGTCCCACTCTAAAACTCTGGGCAATAGCTAGCTTAATCTCCACAACGGCCCCCACAACGCTAAGGATGCCTGGACTCCACCTTGGGGGTGCCCAGGAGTGGACGCCTCACAGGGAAAGCCAGGATGGGTTCCACAGCGGTATTCGTACAAGCGCCTTGAGACCCTTGCGGGTGAGTAGTGCGCTATACAAGTATCAATTTACATTTACATTACATTTACATTCTCAGTAAAACATGTACATCCAACAAGGACAGAGACTGTCAGTTGATTCCTTTGTGTTCTACTGCAGCCTCCTAGAGTGTTCTAAAGAACAACTAGTGCGCTAACAGTCCTACTTATTACAAAGGTATGGCACACCTGAAGCCATCTTGATTGGAATAAAGTGGTAACTCTTAAAACATTTAATTTAAAAAGGAACAATATGAGGGGGTATATTTGCCATAGAAAGTATGATTAGTGCTGCAGAAAGAAAAATTAGGGCACATTTTGAGTGAATTCACAAATCCTCTTCAATTTCATTAATAAATTCTGACATGCAGTCTCCCAAGATGGCCACCAGAGACAAAAGAGCTCAAATGTAGCCTAAATATCACCCAGATGTAGCCCAAGTATAGCCCAATGACAGAATGTCCCAGAGTGTTCTAAAGAACAACTAGAGCGCTAACAGTCTTACGTATGACAAAAGTATGGCACACCAGAAGCCATCTTGATTGCAATGAAGTGGTAAGTCTGAAAACATTTAATTTAAAAAGGAACAAAATGAGGGGGTTCATTTTGCCATTGAAAGTATGATTAGTGCTTCCGAAAGAAAAATTAGGGCACATTTTGAGTGACTTCTCAAATCCTTTTCTATTTCATTAAAACAATTCTGAAACATGCACTTTGAATACCAGCAGCAGACTTCCCTGGTGAGCAGTAGCTTAACTACAGTGATCTAATGAGCAACTAGAGTGCTAACATTCAGAATTTATGGCAAATGTGTGACAAATCTGAATGCCTTCTTGATGGAACCAAAGTAAACAAGCATTGAAAATGCGATAGATCTCGCCCTCGTTTAAGTTAAAGCCATTCTGTTTGTAATGAGGTGGCTTTTTAGCTTTGCTTTTATTAGTGTTTTCAAAACTTTCATGTAAATAACATGCATATGCATGCATATATGTATATGTATGCATGCATTTATATTTGTATTTATATAGATATGCAGATTATATATGTTTATATATGTATGTATATATATATACATACATATATAAATGCATATGCATATATATGCATATATATATGTGTATATGTGTGCTTGTAGAGAGAGGTAGAGAGGTAGAGGTAGAGAGGTAGAGGTAGAGAGGTAGAGACTAGTAGACAGAGAAGTAGAGAGAGGTAGAGAGGTAGAGAGTAGCAAGTGAGTAATAGAGTTGAGAGTGAGTAGTAGAGAGCAGTAGAGAGAGTAGCAGAGAGTGAGTAGTAGAGAGTAGTACAGTGAATAGTAGAGTGAGTAGTAGAGAGTAGTAGAGAGTGAGTAGTAGAGAGTGAGTAGATAGTAAGTAGTAGAGTGAGTAGTAGAGAGCAGTAGAGAGTCAGTAGTAGAGAGTAGTAAAGAGTGAGTAGTAGAGAGTGAGTAGTAGAGAGTGAGTAGCAGAGAGAGAGAATAGTAGAGAGTGAGTAGTAGAGAGTAGTAGAGAGAGAGTAGTGGAGAGTGAGTAGTAGAGAGTGAGTAGTAGATTGAGTAGTAGAGAGTGAGTAGTAGAGAATAGTAGAGAGAGAGAGTAGTAGAAAGTGAGTAGTAGAGAGTAGTAGAGAGTGCGAAATAGAGAGTGAGTAGTAGAGAGTAGTACAGAGTGAGTAGTAAAGAGTGAGTAGTAGAGAGTAGAGTAGTAGAGAGTGAGTAGTAGAGAGTAGAGAGTAGTAGAGAGTGAGTAGTAGATAGTGAGTAGTAGGGAGTGAGTAATAGAGAGAGAGTAGTAGAGAGTAGTAGAGTAGTAGAGAATGAGTAGTAGAGAGTGAGTATTAGAGAGTAGTGGAGTAGTAGAGAGTAAGTGGTAGAGAGTAGTGGAGAATATTCCAAAGTTTGGCACAGCACCACTTGCACAATAAGTCCAATCAAATCATATATCTTAGAGTCCTTATTGAAGCGCTGAATCTTGGTGTATATTCAAATGCTTTTATTTTCCTTAAGTTTATATACCACAGCCAGCTGACGCGTTTCGTTCTGTACAACAGAACTTCTTCAGGGCGTTCTTAATTCCTTCAAGTTATGTCGGTATCCTGTTGTCATAGAACTAGATATTTCTTCCAAATGTTAGACGAGACGTAAGTACATTCTTATTCAAAGTGACTAGGTATCAATTTTACCCACACAATTCGGGCAGACTTGAGTAATTTATAGCATCCTCAAAGTCAGTCTTTCATAATTTCCAAAGTATAGGACATGATAATCCAAATCCAAATGTTTCTCAAGAAAAGTCATTTTCAATCGTTCGGAATATCGGCGTTTGGGCAGATATGACCCAGGGACCTCCAGCATGCAAGGGGAATTAGTTTCCCCTCTGCAAACGCGCCAGGGAGCTGCGTTGCGGAGAGGTGTAACAAGGGGCATAGCCTCATTACACCTCTGCATTGCAGCCCCCTGGCGCATACTGGAGGTTCCAGGTGGGCTAGTTGGCCCCCAGGGGCCCCCAGTATGCAAGGGGAATTAGTTCCCCCTCTTCAAACATGCATGGGGCTGCGTTGCAGAGAGGTGGAAAAAGGGGCGTGGCTTCATTACACCTCTCTGCAATGCAGTCCCATGGCGCATACTGGAGATTCCTGGTGGGCTTTCAGGTCTTATATAGTTAGGAATTAACATTAAAAAATCCTTTCAAATTCACTGAAAAAAACATAGGTTTCAGGCCTTATATAGTTAGGAATTAGCATTTAAAAAACCTTGCACATTCACTGAAAAAACCATAGGTTTCATGCCTTATATAGTTAGGAATTAGCATTTAAAAAACCTTTGAAATTCACTGAAAAAACCATAGGTTTCAGGCCTTATATAGTTAGGAATTAGCATTTAAAAAACCTTTAAAATTCACTCAAAAAACTATAAGTTTTAGGGGTGTTAGAGTTAGCTGGACATTTCACTCATACAAAACCATTGAAATTGCTCCTATATAGTTAGTTGTACTAACTATATTTCGCGCACCCGCAATCCACTGCTGATGATGTCACATATTACATCATTCATGACATGGTCAGTGACATCATTGATGGCATCTCAAATGACATCACTGATGACATCGCTGATGACATCATCAAGTGAATGTGGTTTGCTTCGTTATTTAAATATTCATTATATATAGCAATTTGCATTGAAGAATGAGTGGATATATAAAAATAAATATTTGGATGGAGGATTTAGTAGCAATGTAATTGACTGTTTACTTTAACAATGTATAGTGTCTCACTAAATATAGTACCACCTCCCGATTTTTTAATTACACACATTAATTAATTCAACCCTTATATGATTTAGTCCAGCACTAGCACTTTATTAATAACACTAAAGCTTCACTAGCTTTAATGTTTAACACACCAGCACTTTTGTAGGTAGCATGCGTTTTAACAATGAGATACAGCCACTCTAAGTCTGAGTTTTTTATCTACATCTTCCACTCTGCTAAAGGTACACAATACCATGTCATGAAGAATTAGCTTTATTGAGGCATTCATTCAATATCATAAGCGAGTTGGCATTTATGCTGCAATAGGAGCACTGCACCGCAAAATATTAGAATAAATACGATTTGCGATGCAGAGATATATATGTGCCTCAAGTACAATCTTGTTAATAATAAATATGGATATTGATAGCGCTTTTGCACAGTTTTCATGCTTATATCCCTCTAAGCATTCATGCAGTAATAATTGTTTCAGTTGATTTCTATCACTGATTACATAGATGAGATTGCAATTATTAGCTTAAACTCTATTTATTACATTTTGATACTTAATAATGTTTCACTATGTGATTTTAAGTTTCTTACAAAGTTATGTATTTAAATATATATATGGTAATATTTATGTATTTATTTATATATATATATATATATTTTTTTTTTACCACATGTCACTGACCATGTCATGAGTGATGTAATATGTGACGTCATCAGCAGTGCATTGCAGGCGCGCAAGTTATAGTGAGTTCAACTAACTATAACGTGGGAATTTCAATGGTTTTATGTCAGTAAAATTTCCAGCTAACTATAACTGGTGTGAAACCTATGGTTTTTTCAGTGAATTTAATAGGTTTTTTAAATGCAAATTCCTAACTATAACGGATGTGAAACCTATGATTTTTTCAGTAAATTTCATAGGTTTTTTAAATGCTAATTCCTAACTATAACTGTTGTGAAACCTATGGTTTTTTCAGTGAATTTCATAGGTTTTTTAAATGCTAATTCCTAACTATATATAAGACCCCAAACCTATGTTTTTTTCTTTGAATTTCAAAATTTTGTTAATAGCAAATGTCTATAGCTATGATGTGTAATATTTTTGAAAATAATTGAATCCTATATTTTATTTGTATTTAAAACAATTTTTTTAATGTATATATATATATATATATATATATATACATTTTTTTACCCTGGAGCGCTCCCGGGGCGCGCCCCGGTGAGCGCCCCGGAAAGCGTAGTCTTTTGAAGCGCCCCAAGGCGCGCTCCGGAGAGCGTCCCATTAGCGCTATTGCCGCAAATGAAAACATCATCGTGACGTATCGCGTAGCCGCGTCCACGTGATACGCATGGCGTAAGCGCACCTGGAAGCACTCGAGCGATTACGATCGTGCAACGTAAACATTCAACGCGCTTACGCGACAGCCAGTAGGTTATATATATATATATATATATATATATATATATATATATATATATATATATATATATATATATATATATATATATATATATATATATATATATATATATATATATATATATATATATATATATATTCACTGAAAAAACCATAGGTTATAGACCATATATAGTTAGGAATTGGCATTTACAAAACCTAAATTTACTCGCACAAAACCATTGAAATTCCATATATAGTTAGTTGCACTAACTATATATCGTGCACCCGCAATCCACTGCTGATGATGTCACATATTACATCATTCATGACATGGTCAGTGACATCACTGATGACATCACTGATGACATCTCAAATGACATCACTGATGACATCACTGATGACAACATCCAGTGACTGTATGTTTCTGTAAAGTTAAAATATGTCTTACATATTGAAGAATGAGTGGATGTATAAGTGTCTGGATGAAGGATTTAGTAGGTGCATGACTGACTGTATGAGTGAGTGATTAAATGTGTCTCACTGAGTGCATGGGTTAGTGACTAAACTGTCTTAATTTGTGCATCATTATGTCTGTTGTTCTGTAAACTGTTGCATGTGTTGATAAGTAGCTATATGAGTAACAATATGGGTTATTGATTGGTTGCCCAAGTATTTGTATGGGAGACTGAGTGTGTGTGTGGGTGGCTGGGAGGTGTATGACTCTGTGCATAGATGTGTGAGCAGTTGATTCACTAGATGTATGGTTTCAAAAGTGCATGTGGAAATAGCTGTATGGGCGGTTGACTGTGTGCATGAGTGTATTGGTGAGTGAATGGATATCTCAGTGCTACATGTCAAAGTAAGTACATATGTAAAACACAGTACATGTGAGAGTTGACATATATAAATAACTGTGCATAAGAGCCAGTGAATGTGTGAGTGGCTGTATGGATCATTGTGAACTTGTATCAGGGATTGTATAAGAGAGCAAATATGTGTTAGTATATGTTTGAATAAGTAAAGTTTGTATAACTGTATAGTTGAGGAAATGGAGGTGTGATTGATTCTTTGCATGACTGACTAGGTGTGTGAGTAACTCCATGGATGAGTGACAGTCTGTGAGTGTCTGTTTACACTGATTGTATCTAAGGTTATATTAGAGTCTGAAGAGGTTCATCGTATTATCACATGAATGATATCATCAGTGATGTGATCAGTAATGTCAAATGAGATGTCATCAGTGATGTCATCAGTGATGTCATTTGAGATGTCATCAGTGATGTCATTTGAGATGTCATCAGTGATGTCATCAGTGATGTCACTGACCATGTCATGAATGATGTAATATGTGACATCATCAGCAGTGGATTGCGGGTGCGCGATATATAGTTAGTGCAACTAACTATATATGGAATTTCAATGGTTTTGTGCGAGTAAATTAAGGTTTTGTAAATGCGAATTCCTAACTATATATGGTCTATAACCTATGGTTTTTTCAGTGAATTTTCAAGGTTTTGTAAATGCTAATTCCTAACTATATATGGTCTATAACCTATGGTTTTTTCAGTGAATTTCATTGGTTTTTTAAAAGCTAACATCTGAAGCTGTAAAATGTATTCTTCTTTAAATCCAAAAATATATTTTAGATGTTTATTAATAATTTTTTTAAAAATATTTTTTTTGCTTCGCTTTCGGTTCGCGAACCGGAAAGCTTTCCGTTAGCTCATCTTGATGCCGCGACCTAGTCCGCGAACCGGTAAACGTTTCGTTTGCGCAACTGTGACGCTTTGCGGAAGCGCGACGTATCACTTTGTCGCGTAATGCGTCTTATGACGCGCCGCGTTAGCGCTCCCGGAAGTGCTCCGGACCGCAAACCAGAAGCGATCCGGGACGCGGCGCGCACCGCGTAACGTGAGCGGAACAGGTCATGTGACTTGTTTATAAAACTTTTCATTGGTTCATTTCACTTTTGGTTTCCTAATGATGTAATACTAGGTCATGTGATCTAAAATTAACACTTTTCATTGGTTTAGAACTTTTGCTTTTCCCAAATGATGAAAACCCCTCCTTCTTTCCTCACTCTGACTTTCATCTTGGTGAGAGAAAGACCATTTACCTATAATTGAGCAATGGCTTCTGTACTTGCTTCAGCTGGTGCACCCCCACCACCACCTCCACCTCCTCATGAGAAGAGAGGACCATCATCTCGGTTCATCGCCAACACAGAGGAGGAGGAAGAGGATGAACTTGAAGAAGAGGAGAGAGAAGAACAAGAGTTCTTACAGGAGTTGCCCCATGTTTCCCGTCGGAAAACTAGTTTTATCTGGCAGTTTTTTTCAATCCCTCGAGGGGAGAAGAAAGTCAATGCAAAATATGCCACCTGCCTTATCTGTAAAAAAAGGCTATCAAGAGGCACTGAAAAAAAGTATAGCATGGGAAACTATACCATGCATCGCCATATGAGCAGGTGGCATCCACTCAACTACAGCCGTGCAGAGTTGCGTGACCTGCAGGATAATCCCCCAACAACTCCTGTGGCCAGGTCAACCTTGCATATCTCTTTGACTGGAGGAGAGGCACAGGAAACCGTGCCAAACATTCAAAAGAACTTTAAACACATGAAACTAACCTGCCTGTATTGCGGGGCATTGCTTTCATGTGGGAACATGAGCGTAAACTTAATGAACATTGCTTACGAGAATCACAAGTGCCCTAACCCACCAAAACAGTAATTTTGTTTTTTGCTCCTGTTGAGCCTTTTTCAATGCCTGTTTTTTGTTGTTTCCCCTCCATCAAAAACAAAAAAAAACATAAAACTATGCAAAAATACAAAAAAATCAAAAAATGTTTAGAAAAAAAAAAAAATAAATAAAACAACAAAAACATAAAAAAAAGAACTACCTCCCCTTTCAAATAAAATTTGCTAGAATGTTTAGCACTCTGGCAAGCTCTATTTCTTTTGGTTCGCTTTCCAGTTAGCTCCCCGGTTCGCAAACTAGAAGCGAACCAAACATTTAAAAAAAAAAAAAAAGAAGAGTTAGTATAAGGGAAGTAAACAGAGAGTAATGTTAAAAGAAAGACAGCTATAGGGAGTAAACCAGAGATACTGTTTATTAGATCTATTTAACGAAGAAAAGATGGAAGAGGGTATAATTGCGAAAAACAAAATGGATAAGGAAGTGGAAGAAAAAAAAGAGAGTAGAACAATAACAAAGAAGAGTTTCTTGGAGAATGTGAGTGAATGTTCAAAATAAGATTAAAACATGTGGAATAACAGAGAGAAAAAATAGAAAACAGAAAAGAAGAAATAACTGAAAAAGATTAATTGAAACAGCAAAGAAATGTAAATAACATAGAGCCATATCATCAACATAGGCAATAAAACTTTAGCTTTTTTTATCAGCAGAATTATGTTGCCAAAGCATTCTAATTAGCTTGATACATATGACTCCTTGTGAGGCCTGTCTTGCAACATGGTGCATCTTTTTCATCAGTGCTGCATCGGTTTCATGTGGCACGGTTTTAAAACAGCATGACACATTTGCCTAAATGCATCAATTTGTAATTTCGACGCCTCATAACATATCTTTTGCACCGCCACTGTGTCACAAAACTGACGCACAGTGGCGCAAAAGAGGCATACATATATCATAAATCTATCCCTAACATTTTAAATAATTAATTCAGGATGACGATAAGGTGTGGTCTCTCCTGAGGTTTGTTTAAGGTGAGGCCTACTCAGGGTTGCATATCAATTTTACGCTTGTTGAAGAATACAGAGGAGATAATACATGTGAAAGCCTACCAAGGAACTAAGTCATGTCCTCTTATTACATCATTCATGACATGGTCAGTGACATCATCAGCAGTGCATTGCGGGTAAAAAGAGTAGAAAACATTTACCTTATAATTCTTGTTAACTTTTAAAAATATTTTTTCATACTTTCAATCTGTAAAAGAGAGAACAAACATTTCCAAAAATATTAAAACATGTATTTAAAAATTAGAAAAAAGAAGGGAAAAGGTTCAAGAAGAAACAGTTTTTCAACAACTTTGACATTTACAGAAGCCTCTGCTTCTCTACGTCCCCTACACAATCCTAAAGATATTTATTTTAAACAAACAGTATCTTCATGCTGATGAAGTGAGGCCTATTTTGGAACATGGTGCTTCTTTTGCATTGCTGATGTCTCACAATAGTGTTGCAATAGCAGCGCAAAAGAGATGTAAAGCCATCATAAAATTGTGTCTAACATTGTAAATGATTGTTTCAGGATGCAAATAAGATGTGTCCTTTCAAGAGGTTTCTTTGAGGTGAGGCATATTCAGTTTTTTTTAAGAAAACAGTACCCAGAAGTACTGCACTGTAAGCATTAACTTTGACACTTACAGAAGACTCAGTTTCTCTATATCTACCTCACATTTCTAAATGTATATCATAAGTACAAAAAGCAGAACATTAATTATACATGTTAAATGGTTTATTTTTGCTGTTCTCAGAATGTATCAAATTTCACTTAAATCAGTGACTTGAAGGTATTCATCATGTAACAGCGGGGAAAAAAAACACAATCAAAATGATTGTGCTTAAAAAACCCATACAACCTAAGAAATCTGAATTCAAAACTCCTTAAAATTAACTTACTTTCAATGACGTCGAAGGATGTCCTATGAACAGCGTCCACTCTGTTGTGCTATAAATATTTTCAGCCCGCCACTTTCTGAAAGAAAACCTCCATCGTTTTGAAAAATATGTTACATACAAGAAAAGACTTCTCACATTCTACCACATGTTTCCACTTGGCCAAATCATGTTGCAGCGATTCACAACTCTTGTAATTCTTCCAATCAAATCCCGTCATTTTCTATTTTCGCAACTTTCAAAAAGAAAACATTTAAGATTATTTTCACAATCCTGGACTACTAATATCTTACCCTTCTTTCTCACTCATGTTCTCCTTTTCCTATGACACTGATACTGCTTACTATGAAGCAGACTTACTTGCATCAGGTTTATATAGTTGGATTTTTAAATTGACATTATAATTAAAAGTTTTGGACCAATAATCTAGACAGCATTGCAGACTTACATTCCCTCTACTTGATGAACCTTTTGCAATTCCTCAGAGGAAATCCCGAGATTCTTTCTTTAAAATTTTGGTTTTAAAAACACCAGGTAAGAATTTTTAAGGTCAAACGGCAATTTTTTTTTGAAAGTTACAACAGAATCATTGCAGAATGACCAGCCGTTTCGAGACTTTAAATAAGCTGTGTAATGTCCTGATGTTGTTGAAGGACCATCGTGATAGATAATTGCTACAGTTACAAAAGTCCTTCCTGATATTGACAGCTGAGAAGCCACAAATATTTTTATTAAAGTTGACAATTTTGATCCATCAGGCCTACATCGTTGGATCATTAAAATGACATACTGGCCATATCTACGTATAAATAATGTTGACATCATTTCAGATTTACATTGGCTACACTCCATGTTGTGATCCGCTGCATTTACTAGCTTATTAAAGGAGACTGATTTACTGTCTGGCAAAGTTAAATATATAAATCTTTCTGAGTCTACACTAGTAGTACTTGATAATGTACAGTTCTCGCAGTCATGCTGCCATTGATAAGAAAGCCCAAACAGGTGATCTACATCTACACCCTCATCTTGCAATACATCAAGCATATACATTAAAAACTCCTGACAATCTTGCTGATTATTTTCAGAGAAGTCTGTTTGACCTGAACATTCATCTAACAGATAACGAACTTCAGACACACTTTCTACTTTTGTTCGATCAGTGCTACATTTCTCGAAAACAGAATTCAACAAACAGCATAAAATTTGTTCTGAATTCAACAGAATCTGTTCTTTTAAACTCTCTAGTGAAAAGAGAACATTAACCACTACATTTGCATAGCAGTTGACACCAGAACTGTTTTCAAATTGAAAACCGACAACATCTTCAACAGAATCCACTTTCTTTCTGCTAACAATTTTCGGTTCATTGACTTTTGGTCTTTTTGCTACAACCTCCCTACTATTACTGATATTTCTTTGTTTCCGGCCTACCACACGTTTCTCAAACAAAGGATATTGAGGCAAATGTGGCGCATACTCTCTTCTTAACCTATTGTATTCCTTAACACAATCTAGATCCGCACAAATGTTTGTGACATCACAGTCAATCAAGTACATTCCCGATAAAGTTCTAACTCGTGACAATGCCACATATGCCATACCCTCCTTGAACACAGAACTGCCAATATTCACCAATGCACTATCTACACTTAAACCTTGCGATTTATGGATTGTCACCGCATATGCCAAGCAAACAGGAAACTGTTTACGGCGAACATATAAGTCTTTAACAAGCAAAAACCTAGCAGAACAACGACCAATTAGCTGTACTTCCTCAATGCCATCAAATTTAATTTTAAAAAATTCTATTCCATCTCTATTTCTGTATTTCTCAAAATCAACAACATTACCCATTGATCCATTTACCAGACCTCTTTCAACATGTAAATTCCTTCTCAAAATGATTCGGCAATTTAAACACACATTCAAAGTCTTTTCAAAACCCGCTGTTTTAGATATAGTCTTCTCTAATGAATCCAATTTTGATTTCAAATTCTCTGACAAAATAATTGTTGATCCCATATGCTCTATTTTGTCAATAGCTTCAATTTTCACAATCTCTTGCTTTTCTAAATTCAACATTTTGTTGTTGAAGATGGCACATTCTGCAAGAGTTGGCATCAAACATATTCCGGATTTCTTCTCAGTAATTTTCTGAAAAATATTCTCAGGCACAATGTCTTGTTCGGGATATAAATTTGAAAGTAATCGTGCATTTAAAGCTTCTTTTCCATGCTCGGTCACTTTTCCAATTCTAATATCTTGTAGAATATTCTTGTAATCTTCATCCTTCGCCTGACGCATATTTTCATGCAGTTCAGCATAATTGAAGTTTAACTATATATTGACGTTGCCAATGCTCCCTAGGCACTTCCTGGTATCTTAATGCGTGAGTATTTTGAACACAGGTTGACCTTTTACTGGTGTCAGCTGCAGAAGATCTCCGAAAACAATGATGTGTTTGCCACCAAATAACACATCATACTCAGTTTTAAGAACTTCTTGCATTCTCAAATGCACAAAGGCAAGCATGACATTGGAAACCATGCTAACTTCGTCAATGATAAGAAGTTTCATTTTCCTCAAGACTCTTGAAACTTCACAACAAGCATCCCCAGATAACTTGTGGTATTGTAATTTGTTGTCATGCTCCACTGGCAGCATCAGTAGACGATGCAAAGTAATACCTTTAATGTTATGTGCTGCCAGTCCAGTAGGAGCAGTGACAACACAAGACAGCGATGACTCAGTCCTTTCCTGCAAATAACAAGAAATTGCTTTAATGAGGAAACTTTTTCCAGTTCCCGCTTCTCCACTCACGTACAATCGGACAGGCTTCAACGATGTACATGAGCACTCTTTCTTCTCATGACTTAATCCATGCTCAATTTGCTTGGTAACTTCATCATATATTTTCCTCTGCTCAACGTTGAGTTGTTTTTCCAAGTCTTCTAAGTTAACTGAATCCTCCTGAGCATGTGCCATGGCTCTTTCCACTTCATTCATAGCAGTGGCAGCTTCATTTTCGATAATAGGTCCTCCAAGTGGATCTTGACTCAATGAAACAGAACTCTGACTGTCCTGAGAACTGTCTCTGGCAATCTCGGCTGCAATCGTTGCTTCCTGCTCAATTTCCAAAGTTAGCATTTCTTGATATTTGGGAAAAGCAGGACATTCTATGGTCTCCTTAGCAGCAGTGAAAGAGTCTTCGTAACAGAGGAAATCTCCAAGCAGTTCCTCTTCTGCACGCCAAGGCTTGAAAAGTTGCAAAAGTGCTAAATAGAAAAACTCCTTTTTTTCTGGAGATTCGCCACTCAATTTTCGATGGTTTACTAATTGGCATTTTCTTTGTTTGACCAGACATCCCTCACTTCCAATTACAGCATACACTCCTTTCTCAATATCTTCTTTGATGTTCCTCTTGAATATATAATTTTGTAGAACCTCATATAGACAAACATTCTCAAGGTGACTGCTTCGATTTGGATAATATGTATCCAACATGTTGGTCTTCAAAATGTCGGTACTGTTTGGTTCCTTTTCTGCCAAATACTCAATTTCCCGGACAGGTTTTAGAACTCGATTTCGCGTTGCAGCAAGACCAAGACTCGCCCAAACGATACTCCTGGATTTGGCATAGAGACTTGCTGAAGACAACCGGTCAGAACATTCATAAGCTCCAATTTCTCGATGCGACAACATCTTCAGACTGAAACTGTACAACTTCTTGCTGAGGCTCTTTTCATGGGAAATGTCCTCCCACATATCCTTCAGTTCTGTCTTTTCTTTTTTGGTGATGTAAGATGTCACATACCGAGCCACAGCCATACAGTTGTCAGCCACAAACTGTATATCCATGTTAGCATTCCACATGGACAAAATCACTGGGTTGTAGTCGTTGATGTACTTGGACTCTTCGTTCCTTTTCAAACTGTATGTATTTTTGGGTGATTTCCTCGTGACATTATGTCGCAGCGAAGACATCAAACTGTTCACTCTTCCTTTAGAAATCACCGGTCGTGGAAAGTTGAAACGACATTTGGTGTAGAACTTGTCCTTGTTTCTGAATTTACGACGACAGTACTTTCCACAACGATGGCTTTGGAAACGTAGAACTTGTTCTCTTAGGCTTATTTTCTCCGTTGCGTTTGGAACAGCACACGTAGAATACTGTTCTATGAAGTTCATCACTAAGTCATCCGGATCTGTTCCAAATTTAGGTGCATCCTTGATCCACAGCAACATATGTATATGAGGAGCACCTCTTGCTTGGTACTCCTTTCTCCAGAAGAAATACGACACCTGTCCAAGAGGTGGATTCTTCTTATTTGTGATGAAAGACATCATAGCTTCAAATCTATTGAAGTACCTGCATACATTCACTGGATCCAAAGAACACAGTTCTCCAGGTGTCTTGAATTCAATGTTTTCAATATTTCCATTTGCCTCTCGTAGAAATTCAAGTAAGTCTTCCCAGCCATACTCGGCACAGCTCAGAGTAAGGAACCATGTTGGAGTTCCTAAGTTCCTCAGCATACATTTTAAATCACCATGACGACGATACCAGTACTCATTAGTACCACGCTGACACGCCATGAGATTAATTAGGTGAGAATCCAAAATACTGTCTTGGACATTGACTTTATGCATAAAGTCACTTGCCGAGATGTTTCGCATCTGTATACCACTTTTTAAGATATGGTTCACTGCATATGACAGTCCAGACAGATCGCTTTCAAACAAGAGTTGAAACAAATAGGGAATGCATTGACGAAACCTAGGATCTTCTGCATACAATTGTAAAGTCCGGTATTCAGACGCAGGAATTTGATGAGGCCGCTCATCATATCTTCCTCCTTGACCTGTTGGAAATAGCTGTGGGAAACACCGAGCTTCCAAACTTTCCTCCCAAACACTAATGGGACTCCCTTTGGCTTGTTTCATTTGAAACAACTCAATTGCATTCCCCATGACTTCCTTGGAATGCAAAGGATGAACACTATAATGTTCATATATTTCTTCACTTTTAGAGGCCTCTACTTTCTCAATTTGGCCAGCACACAAATCGCTATCCTCTTCATCACTTACTTCCTCTTCTGCAACATATACATTTATATAGTACTTATTATTTTTCTTCAAATACAATGTTGCATTTTTGACTTTCCTAACATCCACTAAATCTTGCCATATTTTCTTATTCTTTGTCGGAACCCCATTAACCAAGATAACAAGAGGTTCCTCTTCCACTTTTTCTACTCCAATTGTGTTAATGTTTTTGTTCAAATCTAGAGGCAAATAAACAACTCTTCCCTTTAATCCTCTCTGTAAATCTGATGGAGGCAACTTCCCTGTCTTTGGCTCCATTCTTACAATTGCCTGAAAGGGATGGATACTTTGAATCAAAATAGATTCATAAGTATTTAAATCCTTCAATTCAGAAGGAACCTCAACCAATTCCAGATTATTATGAACCGCCCTAGCAGGCATCTGGTTTTGGTTTAATTTGTTACAACAATAAGTACACACACGTTGATCCGATCCCAAATCAAAACAATTTTCTACCATCAAGTATGTGGCAAAATCCTTCCATTCACTATTAATTTCCCTTTCACTTTTTGCATATAAATCCACTAACTTAGTTTGATTCTCATAATAAGTGCGTCGACAACACACACAAGTGAAATTAGGCCTCTCACTTGATTTCATCTGAAACGTGGCAATTTCCTTCGGAAATTTATCTGTACTAGAAACCTGTACATTATCTTCAACATTACCCTCTACTTCTGGGTCAATTTGAACATTCTTATCTTAATTTCCAAAGTAACAAAACTCAATTTCTTCACAAATATTCTTGACATCTATTTCAGAACCATGCAAAAGAGCAGCACTTAATTGTTTAAGCATAATTGCTGGACTCTTAGCATGATACAACATTCTCACTATTTTCCTGACTTTCTTATGATGCACTGCTAGCATCCTGAAACGATGAAAAACACTCTGGCATACTCTCCTGGAAAGACAAGCCAGTGAATGACCATGCAAACCTGTCGCTTCTCTCACTCTGCAAGGATCTAATTCTTGCAACAACTTCATTTTCTGCTTCAAACTTTTCTTATTAAATGTCCGTACAAAATCACAAAGCAAATTGATGGAATCCTGTCGCACACTGCAAATAGAACTACACTTCCAGGTGTACACAGGACGCTTAGGACGTCTTCCTAAAACCTCATTACCTAACACCTCGTCTGTCTCTGTTGTCACAAGTTTTTCTTTTTCAACTGGACAACCATCCTTCACTTCATAAGCTCGACCACTGGTGTCAACTGCAAACACCAAATCATTATCCTGAAAATAACTCTCCTCATTAAAAAATGCCTCACAACTTGAACTATGCATCCATTCTCCGGAAAAAACTTCACAAAAGTTACTACGATTTACTACTCTCTTCCATCTACTATTTGATTTGAAATCAGAAATTACCTTGTTTAGTTTCCTAATTCTATTGATTATCAAAATAAACAACTTTCGCTTAATTTCAAAAGCATGATCAATAATTTTCTCTACATTTTTCGTCTTCTTATAAAATGCCACTTTCTGTTGGCCTTTCTTAATATTTTTTAATAAATTAACTATTATCCTGTTGCGGAACATTCGTTTTCGAATGTCTCTAAACTGTTGTTTCCTTCTACTATCATGCACAGAGTTATCTCTTCCTCTACCAGTAACATTTTTGATGGGTCTTTCCTTTCCATTTAAATTGCTTTTCTTTTTCTGGACTGAAACATTTTTGGGAGAAATACTTTTTTTACTACAAATATTTCTTATGAATGATTTCGTGCTCTTACCCGGAGCTTTCTTGGTGATTTCACGAGTATTTTGGGTAGAGGACTGCTGCAATAATACATGAAATTGCTGTCTTTGACGTTTTCTCGCCTTTGTAATACGATTTTTAGTTGGCATTTTTTCAATTTAGAAATGATGTGCAGTTGAATCTGTGGAAAAATATAATGAAAAACTGTTATTAACCACTATTACCAAACAGTAAATGAATAACAGTCATCATAAACTTAACACCCTACTTATTATATAACATAGCAAATCTTTGGCACCACCACTGCGTCACAAAAATGACACACAGTGGTATAAAACAGGCATACAACAATCATAAATCTCTCCCTAACATTTTAAATGATTTATTCAAGTTGACGATAAAGTGTGGCCTATCTAGAGGTTTGTTTGGGCCCAGATCTTTGGACTGGGGTAAATGGGTGTCATTGATCCACATTCGGTCCATCACCTGTTTTGTTTGTTTAAGGTGAGGCCAACACACGGTTGCAGATGAGATTTTCACTTGTTGAAGAAAACAAAGGAGATAATACATGTGAAGGCCTAGCAATGAAGTAAGTCATGTCCTCTTCACTCTTGAACAAAGGGCAGACATCTTTTGAATCTGTGGTCACACCTAAACTTCATCTGCACAATGTCATTCATAAACTTAGGAAACACTAGTGATGTAATTGAAAAATGTGAAGTTTTTTTTCCTCATTTCAGAATTACATCACCTGTGTTTCCTTATTGACTTAAAATGTCCTTAATGCACATGAAACCGTTTTTTAGATTGCCCTTGCACCATTTTAGGGTCATTTTGAACATGGCTATCTTACTCCCATAATCAAAATCTAAATTTGCCAACCACAGGTGGGAGCGAATTTACAAGAAACTTGACCCATGAGAAACTCTTTCCATTTAAAAAGGGAAAAATGACATCATAGACACTCAAATGCCTTATAAATATGACCCAAAACAACCTATGAAGCTCTAGCAGTACATATCTAGAAATGTAATTGATTTCAAAAAATCGTTTTTAAACACAGCATATAAATCAATTGTATAGCTGCATTCAAGAGGAAATGACTGAAAATGTCCTTGAGACACATGAAAGCGTTTTATTGAATGCCCTTGCACCATTTTTGGGACATTATTAACATGGCTATGTAACTCCCATAATCAAAATCTAAATTTGCCAAGCACAGGTGGGAGCGTATTTACAACAAACTTGCCCCATGAGGAACGCTTTCCATTGAAAAAGGGAAAAATAACATCATAGACACTCAAATGCCTTATAAATATGACCCAAAACAACCTATGAAGCTCTAGCAGTACATATCCAGAAATGTAATTGATTTGAAAAAATCGTTTTTAAACACAGCATATAAATCAATTGTATACCTGCATTCAAGAAGAAATGACTGAAAATGTCCTTGAGACACATGAAAGCGTTTTATTGAATGCCCTTGCACCATTTTTGGGACATTATTAACATGGCTATGTAACTCCCATAATCAAAATCTAAATTTGCCAAGCACAGGTGGGAGCGTATTTACAACAAACTTGCCCCATGAGGAACGCTTTCCATTGAAAAAGGGAAAAATAACATCATAGACACTCAAATGCCTTATAAATATGACCCAAAACAACCTATGAAGCTCTAGCAGTACATATCCAGAAATGTAATTGATTTGAAAACATCGTTTTTAAACACAGCATATAATTCAATTGTATACCTGCATTCAAGAAGAAATGACTGAAAATGTCCTTGAGACACATTGAAGCATTTTATTGAATGCCCTTGCACCATTTTTGGGACATTATTAACATGGCTATGTAACTCCCATAATCAAAATCTAAATTTGCAAAGCACAGGTGGGAGCGTATTTACAACAAACTTTACAAATCATTTTCTCCTTAAATCATACTATTCTCTATCTAAATTAAATAAATCTTTTCTCACCTT